>NC_134568.1:148343065-148413065 GCF_050947875.1 Dermacentor variabilis | reverse complement strand
GGCGCGCTGGCCGATCGCATGGACGCCCTCGAGCGTCTGGTGATCCCGAATAATACGTCCGTAACTCCGATGCAGGTCGTTGTTCCGAACGCGTCGGGGACTCAAATCAGGGCTACGAGCACATCGGCACGTCAGAGTGGGGAGAACTTATTGCGTGCACCTGTGCTTACAGCGGGTACCCCAGGCAATTTATCTAATTATGGATAGTTCCAAAGAGGGTTCCGTTGCAGCAATATTTAAGAACGCTACCTAACAAACCACAGGTAATAGCATTACAGGAAACCCTCGTCTCTGCCGCATCCCTCTCTGGTTATCGTGCCGTCTCCGTGCAGGCCGAAGGTCGGGGAGTGTGCACGTTAGTTGACAGGAGGCTTACACACTTGTGTCACGACCTGAAGCTGGGAAGTTGCAAGGTCGAATACGTCATGGCGGAGGTTCTGCTCAACACGAGACAACGCAACCAGTGGAGAAACAGCGTGTTTATACTCAACATCTACAGCAATCCTAGGGACTCGCAACAGCAGTTTAAATCGATACTCAAGAAGTCCGTCGACCTGGCCGGCACCCATCCCCTGGTCGTCGTCAGAAATTTCAACGCACCGTACGGCGTGTGGGGGTACGTCTACGACACGAGCAAGGGCCGGGGTCTGTGGCAGAACGCCAACGAAATGGACCTCACGCTAATCACGGACAAGGCGTTCCCCACCCGAATCGGCAACTCGGTGAGCCGGGACACCACCCCGATCTGGCGTTCGTGAAAAACGTCGAGGGAGCCGAGTGAAGTAACACCGCAATAAATTTTGGTAGCGACCATTATGTGCTCGAGACCCGCTTCGAAGTCACCCGAAGTAAATCCAGAGAATTCACTGTCACGGACTGGGACCTTTTTCGCAAGCTCCGTGACAACGACAGCGCACCGTTCCCAAAGACCTGGAAGATTGGTGCGAGCGAATCAAGAGTGACGCCGAGTCATCCACTAAGAAGATCGTCAGCGACCTGGAGGTAGGAAAGATGGACAGTAGGCTGGCCCATCTCATCGAGGCCAAGCAGGCGCTGCTTCTAAGATGGAAGGGACAAAGGTTTAACCGAAGATTGAGGAAAAAGATCTCCGAGCTTAACAAGGCCATCGAAGATCACTGTCGAACCCTCGGCAAGCAGCAATGGGACGAGGTCTGTGACTCGATCGACGGGCAGATGCGTAACGCAAGTCCTGGGGCATGCTAAAACATCTCCTCGACGAGGGCAGCACCAGATCCAGTCAGAGACACACGCTCGCCAGAGCCCTTCACGAAGCTGCCACATCCTGTTCCGGGGGCAAGCTGGTTGCCAAGCTTATGGAGAAATACGTTCCCATAAAGCACGGAGACGAGGAAGACCGGTTTCCCGACTACCTCGGCCCAGCTCGTCCGGAATTGGACGAAGACTTCACCGTGGGGGAAATTAGGCAAGCCATTTTCGCGCTCAAGGGGAAGTGTGCACCAGGTGCCGACAGAATCACAAACAAGATGCTGCGGAACCTTGATGACGGTTCGATCGCATACCTCACCGAGAAGATCAACGAGACGTGGAAAAACGGCAGCGTCCCAGAGCAATGGAAGACCGCCAACGTCGTCCTGATCCCCAAACCCGTCAAGGCTCCGAACGTGGACAACCACCGACCGATCTCTCTCACCTCCTGAGTCGGGAAAGTGGCGGAGCACGTCATCCTCAGCAGACTAAACAGATATCTCGAAGAGAACAACATCTATACTCACAACATGATTGGCTTTCGTGCCGGCCTCTCGTCGCAGGACGCCATGAAGATGATCAAACATCAAATCATCGACGGCAGTACCAGAGACACCAGGGCCCTGCTCGGACTCGACCTCGAGAAAGCGTTTGACAACGTTCTCCACGAATACATTCTGGCCTCCGTGGCAGAGCTCGAGCTGGGCCCCAGACTATATAACTACGTCCGTTCGTTCCTGACGGGGAGGAAAGCGAAGCTGCGGATCGGCGACGTTGTCTCCGACGAGGTGCTCCTGGGCCCACGGGCCACCCCGCAAGGCTCAGTCATTTCGCCTGCTCTCTTCAACATCTGCATGATCGGCCTCTCGAGGAATCTGGCCCAAGTTGAAGGTATCAAACACACCATCTACGCAGACATCACCATCTGGTGCACCGGCGGTAGCGAAGGGCAAGTGGAAAGCGCCATGCAAGAGGCAGTAGACGTCACGGAGCAGTACCTGCTACCCACCGGACTCAGATGCTCCCCGACCAAATCTGAGCTTCTGCTTTATAGAAAAGAAAAAGGCCGCAGACCCAAGGTCTCGAAACCGGTCTCGGAAAGTGACATTCACCTGTTCACTCGGAGCGGTGACCCGATACCCAGGGTCGACACCATCAGAGTCCTGGGTATGTTCATAGAATCACGCGGCGGCAACGGCACTGCGTTACGCAAAAGAATTGCGAAAACCGACAATGCTTTTCGCGTCGTCCGAAGGGTCACGAACACACATCGTGGCCTCAAGGAGGACAACCTGCTTCGGCTCATCAACTCCTTTGTGCTGTGTCACTTCACCTACATCTACATCTACTTAGGGCAGGTAGTGACGGAGGATCCGGATCATGAGACGGAAATAATCAGAAGAATAAGAATGGGCTGGAGTGCGTTTGGCAGGCATTCCCAAATCATGAACAGCAGGTTGCCGTTATCTCTCAAGAGAAAAGTATATAATAGCTGTGTCTTACCAGTACTCACCTACGGGGCAGAAACCTGGAGGCTTACGAAAAGGGTTCTACTCAAATTGAGGACGACACAACGAGCTATGGAAAGAAGAATGAAAGGTGTAACGTTAAGGGATAAGAAAAGAGCAGATTGGGTGAGGGAACAAACGCGAGTTAATGACATCTTAGTTGAAATCAAGAAAAAGAAATGGGCATGGGCAGGACATGTAATGAGGAGGGAAGATAACCGATGGTCATTAAGGGTTACGGACTGGATCCCAAGGGAAGGGAAGCGTAGCAGGGGGCGGCAGAAAGTTAGGTGGGCGGATGAGATTAAGAAGTTTGCAGGGACGGCATGGCCACAATTAGTACATGACCGGGGTTGTTGAAGTATGGGAGAGGCCTTTGCCCTGCAGTGGGCGTAACCAGGCTGATAATGATGATGATGACTTCACCTACACGGTGGCCATGCACAACTGGCTCAGAGCCGAGCGGGAAAAGCTTAATGCCCTCATTAGAAAATTCTTCAAGAGAGCCCTCGGGCTGCCCGTCAGAACGCATACAGAGGACCTCCTTCGGCTCGGCATACACGACACCATGGAGGAGATAGCCGAGGCTCAGGAACGGGCTCAGCTAACTCGGCTGTCCACCGCGCCGGCCGGCAGGCGTATCCTCGAGGAGATCGGACTCGCACACACCAAGAACTTGGCTGAAGACACCCAAATCCCCAGAGAAATAGGGGAGAAGATCGTGGTCCCCCTTTGCCCCGCAATGTTCATACCGTTCACCACGCAGGTCGTCGCAAGGCAAGAGCATTGAATATACCGAAGCAAATAAACAAGGTCAAGATCGAAGCAAGATTCGTGGACGCAGCTGCATACCGAGGCGGCAAGGCTTTTGCGGCTTCCGTCGTGGACACGCTGGGCAAAGCCATCAACTGTGCTTCCGTCCGGACGACGAATCCCGAGGTGGCCGAGCAAGTGGCCGTTGCACTCGCCATGCAAGACGGTCAGAGAGACCGGGTGTAAAGCGATTCGAAAGCCGCCATCAGGGCATTCCAGAAAGGCTGGGTAGCCCGGCAGTTAGTTCAAATTCTGAAAGGCGCCAAACACGGCAACACCTCCATGCACTCGATCCTTTGGTTCCTTGCACACGTCGGGGCGATTGAGGGGGTTCCTCTGAACCTCAACGAGTCTGCCCACGAGGCTGCGCGTGGCTTTACCGACCGCGCTGCCCTCGGATCGGGCGATTCTCTCCCCGGACACAGAGACGCTCCTCTCACACACAACGAAATCACTAAATTCTTTTACTTCGAGAGAAGGGTTTTCCCCCCGCCTCACTCCAAGCTAAGTAGGCCGCAGGCGGTCACATCAAGACTTCTGCAAACGAACTCCTACCCAAATCCGGCGTCCCTTAATAGTTTATATCCCGAGATTTATCCGAATTGTTCTTGTGTGGCCTGTGGTGAGGTAGCTACGTTGCCTCCTATGCTCTGGGAGTGCGGGTCGCTGGGCCCAAAGTTCACCAAGGAAGAGTGGGACGCGCTCCTGCTAAGTCCCGTCTTTGAGGACCAAATCCTGGCCGTCCAGCGCGCCCGCGATCGGGCCGGCCGACTAGATCTGTCAGTCCCGTCGTGGGATTAGCCGGGTGCGCGTTTTATCGCGCTTTGCTGGACCAAATAAAAGTTTATTTACTCACTCACTCACCAACACACACACATATATCATCATCATCATCATCATCATCATCATGATTACGCCCACTGCAGGGCAAAGGCCTCTCCCATACTTATAACTCTTATCCCCAATTCTTCCCACTCCAGGTCTCTGAATACCTCCAGTAAACACGCTGTGAATAGCATTGGAGAGATCGTATCTTCCTGCTTGACGCCTTTCTTAATTGGGATTTTGTTGCTGTCTTTATGGAGGACTACGGTGGCTGTGGAGCCGCTATTGATATCTTTCTACAGTTCTACAGTTCTGTAGTTATATTCGAAAAGCGTATTTATTTACGGCCATTAGTCGATGTTTTTCAAAGAATACCTGGAGTCTTTCATAAATAACGGCTTCGAAAATTTTAGATGTTGTGGAAAGTACAAATATGGGACGACAGTTCTACAAGTTGTTTACACCACCACCCTTATAGATCGCAGTCGCTTGCGCCATTTTCAACTGGCTCGGGAAAACGGCTTTTTTCCAGGGAAGTATTAACGATGTAGCTAAGTACCCCACAAATTAACGGCGCAACTAAATTTAATTCAATTGAGCATAGTTCATGGATCTCTGGCGCTACATTATTTCTTAATTGTTTTGTTACATTTGATATTTCTACCATGTCCGTAGGTAGCACGTACATAGATTGAAAGATTGTATTGGCATCGAGAGCGCCATCATAGCATTCTGTTCCCAGTAAGAAACAAAGGAACCGGCGCTAATAAAATGAGTGTTCACAACAACAGCCAATCTCTTCTCGCGCAGCACTTTTCCATTTAGGGTAAGCTCCTCACAGACATTAGCATTTTTTTCCCTCGAAGTAAGCGTGTTCACTACGGCCAATATCTCTCTTTGGTCGTTGTAAATTCTTTCGAATGATTTCTCGTAATATTGGAGCTTTGCTTTTTTTAGATCAGACTTTAGGGCGTTTCAGTATTTTTTCTATAGTTCGAATGTATCAGGGACCCGCGTGCTCACAAAGTCGTGATATAACTTGTTCTTTATTTTGATACGATTATATAAAACTGAGGTAACACACGGCTTCCTTTGCTTTTTTATTTCTAGAAGATATTTTTACTGGAAACGGAGCGTCATAGCTAGCGCGAAGCCAACTTTATCGATGTATCATACACATCATTTACATTTTCTTCAATATAGGCGTCTTGCCAATCGATTTTTTCAACTATACGAAGAAACGTTTCCCTTGTGTCATCATTTATTAGTCGCTCAGTTCTTAGCTTTTTAGTTGGTTGGCTGTTTTTTTAGGAAATGAAGCAAAAAATATAGGGAAGTGATCGCTTAAGTCATAAGAAAGAATTCCAGTTTTTTATTCGCATGGGTTTACATTCGATGCACAAATATCTAATACTTTTTTGCTGTGCGTAGTAATCCTGGTTAGTTTTGTTAAGTAGTTTGTGAAATCGTAAGTGAAAAAAAAATAACTTCTAACTTCTTCGCATATGAGTCAGCTGAAATAAAATCTACGTTGATGTCGCCAATAACAACACAAGGAATGTTAGGACAACTAATGGACTCAAGTACTGTGTCCAGAAATTCCATAAATTTATTTTTATGCCTCTTGGTTGTTTGATAAACCGCAATTATGAACAATTTGCTAACGCGCGTGCTTAGACACTCAGTGTCTGAGGTCATAACATATGTTTTCATGGATCTCATGACACAAAGTAACCATAAAATAAATGGCTATCCCACCACATTTTATTTCCTCACGACAGCGGTATTCTGAATTCTAGCCTGAAATGTGTGGTGCCTGTGCTTTATCTGTTGTCCAAGTTTCCGTAAATATTAAAAGGTCAATGACAAAGGAGAGAAAGCGAAAAACCGCAATGTCATTTGCTTTTCCCTTTATGCTTCTGTACTTTAAGTGCATTATTGAAAACAATTTCTCTTGTGTGGGTCGCTCGCTGTTAAATTAATTGATAGCATAATGTCTGCAGTTGTTGCTCAGTTCAACCATACGTGATATGAGTAGCACAAATGGCCAAAAAGAAGATACAAAAAAAAGAAAGAAAAGCTATTCTTACTAGCGGTGGGGTTGCCCGAAATCTGGCGTATCAGCGGTGTGGATAACAGGAGAATCTTCGTTTATTTGTGCAAGTACCCTGGATCCGGACGTCCATGCAAACTTCCACAGCAGTTTTTTTTTTTTGTGAATCGCTGCAGCGGTTACATTCACCGACTCTCAGGCCGCCTGTCGAAACTTCTTGAGGGGCCGCATCTCGACTGATGCACTCAAGGTACTAAAAAGACGAAGCACTCCGCTCCCGTACACCTGCGTAACGTGGGTACCTGGACGCGCGGGACTAGAGGGGAACGAAGCGGCCCACGCTGCTGCCAACGAGCACGTCAGCCGGGCTCCCCTCTCCCCACGTTCTCTCCGACCCGCGACAGAAGAGGCGGAGGCCGTACCCACCAACTATTCGGCCATATTGCAACATTACAGGCTCGAGCGTCGAGTGTACCCTCCACCGCACCCTCAACTCGGCAGAGAAGAAAGCCTGATCCTTAGACGCCTGCAAAGTAATACGTACACTCACGGAACGATAACGCATCGCCTCTACCCGACGCTCCACGGCTACCTCTGCCCACTCTGCAACGTATCCGACACTCTGGCACATTTGCTCTTGGAATGCCCGTGGCAGGAAGGTAGCGAAATGCAACCAGAAACAGACGCAAAACAAGCACAAGAAGCAACCCACCCATTCGATACGTGGGAGGCCACGCTAACTTTCGGGGACCTGGAAGACCAACAACTCGTCGCCAGGGCCAAGAGGGCAGACGAAGCCAGAGGGTTCCTGGACTAAGGAGCCTTCCCACCTTAGGATGATACCGGGCCTCGCTCGGGACACTGTTTCGTATAATAAACGCTTCTTTTTCTCTCTCTCTCTGCCGCAAGCAAGTTTTTGTGTTTAGATGTCAAGTGCTCGTTTACAAAGAACGGTCGTCGTCCTTTCGCACCAAGCAGCGAGATGTACAGTCTTTGCGTTTTACTATTAGACAGCAGAGCATTGCGCTTGCTTCTTCCAACGAACCACACAGTTATATTCTGGACGACCGGTTTCAGCGTTCGAACCCAGTGACACGTGTCAACGTCGCCATCTCCGACACACTGACCCACGCTCTCGCCTATTCTTTTTATCACGGTCAGTGGGTTGCAGCCAACAGGGACTCTTTTCATATCGAGTTTGTTTAGGCGCGGATATTGCTCCAGTCAAAACAAAATACGCTATACTGATGGGCGACTTCAATGCCAGGGTAGGCAAGAAGCAAGCTGGAGTCTGTGGGGGAATATGGCATAGGCTCTAGGGAAGGCAGGGGAGAGTTATTAGTAGTTTTCAGAACAGAATAATATGCGTATAATGAATACCTTCTTCCGCAAGCGGGATAGCCGAAAGTGGACGTGGAGGAGCCCGAATGGCGAGACTAGAAATGAAATAGACTTTATACTCTGCGCTAACCCTGGCATCATACAAGATGTGGACGTGCTCGGAAAGGTGCGCTGCAGTGACCATAGGATGGTAAGAACTCGAATTAGCCTAGACCTGAGGAGGGAACGGAAGAAACTGGTACATAAGAAGCAGATCAATGAGTTAGCGGTAAGAGGGAAAATAGAGAAATTCCAGATCAAGCTACAGAACAGGTATTCGGCTTTAACTCAGGAAGAGGACCTTAGTGTTGAAGCAATGAACGACAATTTTGTGGGCATCATTAAGGAGTGTGCAATGGAAGCCGGTGGCAACTCCGTCAGGCAGGATACCAGTAAACTATCGCAGGAGACGAAAGATCTGATCAAGGAACGCCAATGTATGAAAGCCGCTAACCCTGCAGCTAGAATAGAACTGGCCGAATTTTCGAAGTTAATCAACAATCGTAAGACAGCTGACAAAAGGAAGTATAATATGGATAAAATTGAACATGCTCTCAGGAACGGAGGAAGCCTAAAAGCAGTCAAGAAGAAACTAGGAATAGGCAAGAATCAGATGTATGCGTTAAGAGACAAAGTTGGCTATATCATTACTAATATGGATGAGATAGTTCACGTGGCTGAGGAGTTCTATAGAGATTTATACAGTTCCAGTGGCACCCACGACGATAATGGAAGAGAGAATAGTCTAGAGGAATTCGAAATCCCACAGGTAACGCCGGAAGAAGTAAAGAAAGCCTTGGGAGCTATGAAAAGGGGGAAGGCAGCTGGGGAGGATCAGGTAACAGCAGATTTGTTGAAGGATGGTGGGTAGATAGTTCTAGAGAAACTGGCCACCCTGTATACGCAATGCCTCATGACTTCAAGCGTACCGGAATCTTGGAAGAACGCTAACATAATCCTAATCCATAAGAAAGGGGATGCCAAAGACTTGAAAAATTATAGACCGATCAGCTTACTGTCCGTAGCCTACAAAGTATTTACTAAGGTAGTCGCAAATAGTATCAGGAACACCTTAGACTTCTGTCAAACAAAGGACCAGGCAGGATTCCGTAAATGCTACTCAACAATAGACCGTATTCACACTATCAATCAGGTAATAGAGACATGTGCGAAATATAACCAACCCTTATATACAGCTTTCACTGATTACGGGAAAGCGTTAGAGACACGTGCGGAATATAACCAACCCTTATATACAGCTTTCATTGATTACGAGAAAGCGTTTGATTCAGTCGAAACC
This sequence comes from Dermacentor variabilis, assembly GCF_050947875.1. NCBI lineage: Eukaryota > Metazoa > Arthropoda > Arachnida > Ixodida > Ixodidae > Dermacentor > Dermacentor variabilis. Next base: position 148,403,959 of record NC_134568.1, on the reverse strand, counting down.
TCAGCAGTCATGCAGGCATTACGGAATCAGGGTGTAGACGAGCCGTATGTAAAAATATTGAAAGATATATATAGTGGCTCCACAGCCACCGTAGTCCTCCATAAAGAAAGCAACAAAATTCCAATAAAGAAAGGCGTCAAGCAGGGAGATACGATCTCTCCAATGCTATTCACAGCGTGTTTACAGGAGGTATTCACAGACCTGGATTGGGAAGAATTGGGGATAAGAGTGAATGGAGAATACCTTAGTAACTTGCGATTCGCTGATAATATTGCCTCGCTTAGTAACTCAGGGGACCAATTGCAATGCATGCTCACTGACCTGGAGAGGCAAAGCAGAAGAGTGGGTCTAAAAATTAATCTGCAGAAAACTAAATAATGTTTAACAGTCTCGTAAAGGAACAGCAATTTACAATAAGTAGCGAGGCACTGAAAGTGGTAAGGGAATACATCTACTTAGGGCAGGTAGTGACCGCGGATCCAGATCATTAGACGGAAATAATCAGAAGAATAAGAATGGGCTGGGGTGCGTTTGGCAGGCATTCTCAGATCACGAACAGCAGGTTGCCATTATCACTCAAGAGAAAAGTGTATAACAGCTGTGTCTTACCAGTACTCACGTACGGGGCGGAAACCTGGAGGCTTACGAAAAAGGTTATACTGAAATTGAGGACGACGCAAAGAGCTATGGAAAGAAGAATGAGGGGTGTAACGTTAAGGGATAAGAAAAGAGCAGATTGGGTGAGGAAAGAAACCCGAGTTAATGACATCTTAGTTGAAATCAAGAAAAAGAAATGGGGGGAGGCATGGGCAGGACATGTAATGAGGAGGGAATATAACCGATTGTCATTAAGGGTTACGGACTGGATTCCAATGGAAGGGAAGCGTAGCAGGGGGCGGCAGAAAGTTGGGTGGGCGGATGAGATTAACAAGTCTGCAGGGACAACATGGCCACAATTAGTACATGACCGGGATAGTTGGAGAAGTCTGAGAGAGGCCTTTGCCCTGCTGTGGGCGTAACCAGGCTGCTGCTGCTGCTGCTGATGATGATGATGGTGATGATGATGATGATGATGATGATTGATCCAGTTCCTCGCACCTTTGTGCTAGCTTTGCATTCGCAGCCTTCAGATCCATGTTTCGTTTCAGCAGTTGCTGCATTTCTATCCTAATTTTTTTTATGTCGGTGGCCGTATCTTTCACTACGTTACAGATACCAGTGCAGTAGGACACGTCATCCTTCAGCTCTGAAATATCATATTTAATCTCCCGCATCTCAGCTGTAATACCACGCCTGAAAGTCTCAAATATTTCTGCTAAGTCACGCAGTTCCTTCAAGCTTGTATCTTGCTCTCCAGTATCCTTTCGCGCCATTTCCAAAACAAGCAAAGCAGCCGAGATATACACAATGTTATGCACGAAGTTCGGCAGCAGTGCACATGAGTTTCAGCAAAAGTGAAAAAATAACTCGGAACGAAGTCTTTCACTTGAGCAGCATAGAGCCCTCTGCAATGCGTGCACCGCTGCCGAACTGGTAGGTCCGACGACGAAGCTGGTCTTTGCATTTACTGCCCCGCCAGTTTGGCGACGCCTCGACCACGTGATAATCCCGCACAGGCTCGGTCCAAGAATGTACGACACTCATGGCGTTGCATCTGCAGTATGGGTCTTGATATACCAGTACTGCGTGAACTGTCTGCGTAGTTTCGTACACCAGCGAAAACAAGAGCCAAGAATTAGCCCTGTGCAATACGTGCAGCGTGCACTAATCATATCATGAAAGCGAGCAAACAAAGACACTAGGGACAACATGGGGGAAATTGCTTGTGCTTACAAATTAAATTAAAGAAATGATAAATTAATGAAAATAAAAATGGATGAAAAAACTAGTCGGCGCAGGCGGGGAATGATCATAGGTCTTACCATTAGCGTACGATGTTCTTACCGATTGAGCTACCGCGGAAGTATTTTCGTATTCACTTTATGGGATATTTATGTTTTATAGCTAGAACTAACTCCGGTAGTGTTAGCCAGCGCCACCACTCACAAACCTTGGCGGCGGATGTGGAACATCCTTTCTGCCGCAGGCTTTTTCGGTGAAGTCATCTAGTCAGTAAATTCACACATGCTACCTGAACGGATCAGTGTTGACAAATTCGAGACCCTCATTATGTAATGAACAAGAAGAAAGGGAACCGAGGGGCCCGATCTTTATTAATCATATCATGTGAAACAGCTGCCACCAAGGTTTGTGAACGGTTTTCAGGAAGAGAATGCAACGACTGCTGATTGCCTTCATGTGAGACACGGGGCTCTTCGACACCTGGTGACTCACATAGTGACACTCGCAGAAGGCTCAGGCGGGACAAGTGCCAGCTGTGTATGCCAGGCTAACCCTGCCTGCTGCAACATCACCACCACCACCACCACCAGCAGCGGTAGCGCTGGCTAAAACTCCCAGGATCAGTTCTAGCAGTAAAACACAAATACCCCAGAAAATGAATGGGAAAACGGCGCCGGGTAGCTCAATTCAAGAGAGCATCGCACTCGGAATGCGAAGACGTGGGATCGTTCCCCACCTGCGGCTAGTTGTTTTTTCATCCATTTTATTTTCATTAATTTATCATTTCTATAATTCATTTAGCAAGTACAATTTACCCTATGTTGTTTTGGGCGTGTTTGCTTGCTTCTCATGATATGATTAATAAAGATCGGGCAACACGGTTAGCTTTCTTTTCGTTCATTACATAATGATGGCCTCGAATCCGACAACACTGATACCTTCAGGTAGCAGGTGTGGGTTTATTAACCAGTTTCCTTCACTCAAAATGATCACATACTCGTGATCCCATCTGATCGAGACTAAAAACGCCCTGATGGAAGGGGCAGAGGCTCAATCGCAGACTCTGAAAGATCTCGGAGCTCAACAAGGTCATCGATGACCACTGCAAAGCGTTATGCCAGCAGTAGTGGGACGAGCTCTGCGAATCCATCGACGGACAGATGCGCTACGGCAAGTACTAGGGTATGCTGAAGCACCTTCACGACGAAAGCGGCTCCAAGTCAAATCAGAAGCATACGTTGCCACTGGCCCTTCACGAAGGCACCAGGTCTCACACGGTCGATGAACTCGTCTCAAAACTCATGCAGAAAACTCATACAGAAGTACCTGCCCGTCCGGCGCAACGGGGATACGGCAACCCAACTCCCCGACTACCGCGGCCCTCCTCGCCCCGAGCTGGACGAAGACTTCTACGTTGCAGAGGTCAGACAGGGCATCTTCGCGTTCAACGGCAAGTCTGCGGCGGGTCCGGACGGAGTCACCAACAGAATGTTGAGAAACCTCGACGACCCGTCGATCGTCTTTCTGACCGACAAGATCAACGAGTCCTGGAAGAGCGGCGTTGTTCCTGCAGAATGGAAGACGGCTCGTATGGTGCTCATTCCCAAGCCCGGCAAGGCCCCGAACATCGGGAACCTCAGGCCGATTTCTCTGACGTCCTGGATCGGCAAGGTCATGGAGCGCGTCGTCCTCAACAGGCTCACCGGGTACCTCGAAGACAACAAGATTTAAATGTACAGCATGTAAGGCTTCCGCGCGGGACTCTCGACGCAGGATGCCATGAAACTAATAAAGCATCAGATCGTGGACGGCCCTTCCAGAGACGTCAAGGCTCTGCTCGGTCTGGACCTCGAGAAGGCTTTCAACAACGTGCTCCACATCTTCATCGTCAAGACCATTTCGGACCTGGGTCTCGGTTACAGATTCCACAGCTACGTTAGCTCTTTTCTAACGAACAGGAAGGGCAAGCTTCACATTGGAGACTTCCGCTCCGAAGATGTGCCCCTCGGAGGAAGGGGCACTCCTCAGGGTGCCGTCATCTCCCCCACACTGTTTAACATCTGTATGATTGGTCTTTCCGAGAGGTTGGTACGCGTCAAGGACGTCAAGCACACCTTCTACGCTGACGACATCACCATCAGGTGCTCCAGCCGCTGCGAGGGCAGAGTCAAAGAAGCCATGCAGGAGGCGATCGACGTGATCGAGGAGTATCCCCGCCCCACCGGACTTCGATGCTCCCCCGCAAAGTCGGAGCTTCTGCTTTACAGAAAAGAGAAGGGAGGTAGACCCTAAGATTGGAAGCCAGTCTCCTAACGCAGCATCAGTCTTCACACTTGTGACGCGGAGGAGGGGTGATACCCAGCGTTGACGTCATTCAGGTCCTGGGCATGTTCGTCGAATTCAACGGCGGGAATGGAACGTCTCTCCGCAAGATCATCGCAAAGACGGACAACGATTTCCGCCTCGTTGATAGAGTCGTTAAGCGACATCGAGGCATGAAGGAAAACAATCTCCTCAGGCTGATCAATGCCTTCGTACTATGCCACTTCACGTACACAATTTCTATGCACAACTGGCTCAGAGCGGAGCGAGACAAGCTCAACGCTCTCATCCGCAAAGTTGTCAAGAGGGCTCTCGGGCTACGCATAAGGACCCATACCGAGGATCTCCTCAAGCTGGGGGTGCATAACACCGCCGAGGAGATTGCCGAAGCTAAAGAACGCAGGCAACTCACTCGCCTGAGCACCACAGCGGCAGGTAAACACACCCTCGAAGAGCTGGATTTCCACCCTGCTGGATTCCCGATGGTCAGTACCCCGATCCTTAGGTGCATTCGAGACAAGTTCGAAGTGGACCCTGTGCCCCGAAACGCCCATTCCATCCACAACGAGGGCAGACGCAAGGCCAGCGCAGCAGCCATCCTCAAACAGATCAAGCAACGAGACATTAGAGCAAGCTTCGTCGACGCCGAGGAGTACAGCGATGGGAAGACCTTTGCCGTTTAATCGACTCCAGCAAAAGATTTCCAATAGCGCCTCCATTCGCACTTCAGACCCCGGAGTCGCCGAGCAAGCCGCGATGGCCCTCGCCCTGCGGCGCCCTCGCTCCGCCGTGCAGATGCTCGTTGGTCCGAGATCTATAGCGATTCGAAAACGGCAGTTAGGGCTTTTCAGAAGCGTTGCATCGCCAAGCAAACTGCTCGTCTTCTTAGCAGATCGAGTCCATATGCCTTGGTGGTGAGCTTGTTGATGGTCTCGTCGTTGCGGCCGCTCTTGTTAACCAGCAGGCCCAGGACCCTATCTTGGGAACTTCGGGGATGCATTGTCTCGATGCAATCACGATCTTGATGTGATCGCACTCCCGCAGGGGAGCGCGTTTCCGTCATGGTCGTAGCGGTGTGAGGACGAACAGCTCGGATCTGGCGGGCGGGCACAATAGGCCGGTGACGTCAAGTTGCTGCTCGATGGTGGTAACCGCCGCTTGCAGCTGTTGCTCGATGCTGGCGTCGGTGCCGCCGGCCGCGCACAGAGTAATGTCGTCGGCATTGATCGTATGCTGTACGCCGGTCCCCGCTACTGCCCTCGCTACCCCGATCGTGATGAGGTTGAAGAGCAACGGCGAGATGACCGACCCCTGCGGGGTACGCGTGCTGCCGAGCTTGAGTTCGTGGAGCTTGAGGTCTCCGGCGTGCAGTGCCGCCTTGTGGTTGGTCAAGAAGTCTTGGATGTAATTGTAGCTCGTTACCCCCATGTTGAGTCTTGATACTTGTGCTTAAATGGCTGAGTGTTTGACTTTGTCGGATGGGCTTTGTAAATCGAGTCCCAGAATTACTTTGCTGTCTTGTGTCTTGTTGTCGATGATTTCTTGTTTGAGTTGTAGCATGGCACCTTGTGTGCTGAGTCTCTGCCGGAAGCCGATCATCGTGTACGGATAGAGGCCTTCCTTCAGGTATTTCTGCCACCGGTTGGCTACCACGTGTTCCAGCACCTTGCCCACGCAAGAGGTGAGCGAGATGGGACGCAGGTTGCCGATGTCCGGTGGTTTGCCCGGTTTCTGGATCAGGGTCGTTCTTGCCGTTTTACACTGTCGGGGGAGCTTGCCCGAATGCCAACACCCGTTGAAGTAACGGGTTAGGGCCTCGATCGATGCATCGTGGAGGTTGCGTAGCATCTTGTGGGTAACGAAATCGGGGCCGACTGCTGAGAGGGTGTTAAGCTCGTGCATCGCTACCCGTACCTCTGACATGGTAATGTCTCAGTCGAGCCACTCGTTGGGCAGCCCCCCGTACGGCGGGTGAATTTTCGTTGGCGTGTCCGGCAGATACTTGGCTTCCCGGTTCTTTATAACAGCGTATTTTCCCTGTTGTGTGGTGGTGTGCATGAGGCGGGCCAGGCTGTCGCGCTGGTGTGACTTGGTCTTACTTTCGTTTAGGAGGTGCCGAAATAGATTACAAGTGCAACCGTAATGCAGTTCCCTGTCAGCTCGGTCGCAGATTTCGTTCCACTGCTGACGGCACAGCACCTTGCAGTTGGTGTTCAATGGCCCTGTTTAAGTCGGCCATCTTCTTTCTAAATTTGCGATTCAGCCGTTATCGCTTCCAGCGCGCCTGTATCGAACGTTTGGCCTCGATCAGATGTGCCAGGCGGCTGTTCATGGCGACGACGTCCTCGTCCGTTTCGATGGTCGTGGTGGCCGAGTGCACTGCATCACGGAGCTCTGCCGTCCAGGTTTCAATGACTGTGATGATTTGGGCTTTAGCGGGGCGTCCCTTAGGTAAACCGTCCCAGTCCGTCCACTTGTGCATAATGGTGTTGCCCCGGAATTGGTTGGGTATCGTAATTTCGAGGACATAGTGGTCGCTGGCCAGGTTGACGCCGGTGTTGTGCAATGTTACTTTTCCCGTGTGGTCGTTTTTGATGAATGTAAGATCTGGTGTGGTGTCTCGTTCTACGGAGTTGCCGATTCGGGTGGGATGAGAGGGGTCCGTGATCAGGGCACAGTTGTGGTCTAGGGTATCCTGTAATAGGTCCCGTCCCTTAGCCGTGTCCTTCACGTCACCTCACGCTCGATGGGAGGCGTCGATGTCCCCTCCGATCAGCAACGTGTTGTCTTTGACTTGGGTGCTGGCTGTGTGTAGTAGGGTCTTCAATTTCCGTGTTTGGTGCTTAGGGTTACTGTAGATATTGGCGATGAACAAGCTCCCTTTCCGTTGACTGCTTGGGATGATTTCGGTAAAGGTGTATTCCACCCTGCTGCGGCCATGTTTGAGTGTGTGCTCGATGAACGTGAGCCCTTTGCGGACGGACGTGCAGACGCCCTGTCCCTCCGCCGGGCTAACGTGAGCGCGATATCCAGGGAGGGTTGGGGTCGCCGTCACCGTTTCTTGCAGCAGGATGATGTCGGGTTTCTTGTTTACTGTGATGATGTGCTGTTGCAGCACTGCTCTCTTGTTGTAACTGTAGCATTTCCACTGCCAGACCGTAAGACCCGGTAGTGATCTTATTGTGCATTGGGGCTGGGACATGGTCGTGGCGAAGTTGGGGCTTGTGTTTGTTCTTGGAGGTATGAGTGGTTGGTAAATTGCGCCGCAAAGATGGGGCTGCGTACTATGGGCTTGAGGGTCTGTTCAATGAAGTCGATACGCTCTTGTATGGTGCGGAAGGGCCTGGTGATCAACTCTTAGCCGTGGCAATCGTTGGTCGGTGACGGCAGCCGTGCTCGCGTAGGTGTTGGCGAGCGCTTCAATTTTGGCTTCGAGCTGAGTTCCCAATTGGGTCAGGCCCTTGTAATGTCGTGATGAGGTGCATGTTCTTTTTTTTTGAGGCTTGGGTCAGTGGTCTTCTACTTCTGGGGCTCGTCTTGGGTTGTGTCTATTGCTTGCGTACCTTGGTGCGACGGCGTGTCGGTGTTCTGCTCCAGCATAACGGGGGGTGTAGGTGTTTCGGGTGATTGAGCTGGGCCAGTCAATATATATAAAATATACAGGTGGAGAGGTTTGTACATATTCTTTATCTTTATCTTTAACGGGGGGGGTGCATTACAAGCGCCCACCGCCTTGTGCGGCAATGAACCGCAGAAGTCCGCGTTTGCGGGCCAATTCCCAGCAGTTCAATTGTCACAACGACAGTTCATTCCCCATGGTGTCTTTAATCATTTTGGCAATCAAGTGGTCTGGCGTGTAAGGTGCACTGCGTCTATACGCTGGTGGGGCGGCGATATCGGCTGTGTTCTTTACTCTTGTTTCGTGGGCGTGTAAGGGGAGGGCGTTGTTCGGGGTTTCGGTGATAGTTGTGAGATCAGCTTCGATGATTTTCATCACACGATCAGTTCCAGCGTCGAGTGTGGCTTATAGTCTTTAAGGTTTCTCGTCAAATTTGGCTTCTAATTTTCTTCAAGAGGTTGCCTTCATTCCGAGTTTTATTGGTAGGCGGCTCGGCGGCTTCTGTGGGGTGCTCTGGCGTTGCGGTCTCCAGGGAGCATGGACTAAGCGTACTAGCGGCATGGAAGTTTGGCATTGCTCTGAAGTTTCTATCTCCACAATGCCGTAACGTTGAAGGGGATAGTGAATGTGCGTTGTATTGCACTGCGTGTGCTTTTTTTTCTTTCGCACTAGTTGTGGAGGATTAGTGCGTAACAGTGCTTTTTTTTGTAACCCCGCTTGCATTGCTCATACTTTTGATGGCCGTTCAGGGGCGGGGAGAACGTTTCGTTGAAGGTTAAGTTTTGACTCACCGTTTGTCTGCTTCGGGACCTGGTTTCGACTCCGGAGGAGTCGTGAGATCTCGATCTTGACCACGCTGGTGTTGTCTCTGGCTTGCCCCTGTTGTGGCTTCGACTTGTGGCAGCGGTGATGGCAGAGGCATCTTGTACAGTCCCTTGTGTATGTGCAACAGCGGTTGCTGGTATTCAAAGAGGGATACTCCTTGCTTCATCTTCTTGCTGTTGGGCCTTATTTACGGTGGGTCGATCTTAGCGGTTCGGATGCGTACGCAATCTAACTTTTTTCTCAGCGAGACTAGCCTACTTGACATGGGTGCTCTTGTTCTGATGTGTTCATAGTCGTCCCACATTTCTTACGTTCTATGATTCCTATACGAGGGCATACGTCGGCTTCGTGGCCAATGGTAAGTCAAGCTTTGTAAAACGGCGCTTTCAGGATTTGACGCTTGCAGCGATATATTCCTCCCTGGTTTAAAATGGACTCAATGGGGCATATATGACTCCTTGAAGCTGATGATGGCGGCGGTAGAGTTGCTCATCATTCTCGCAGTTAGGAAACCGGCTTTCGGTTCCCAGAAATTCGCCCGAAATTTTCGGGTGATGTGTGCGGGTCAATATTGTGGACCACTCCTTCGCACAAGTCCTGCGGAGTTGCTCCACGCACTCGAACTATTCGCAACTTGCCTTTATGGTCAGCTTCTCGATTTCTTTGAGTTTCTGAGTTACCCTCAGGGCCCTGCAGAAACTTTTGTAGCATTTTTGCCTGTTTGGATCTTGACAGTGGTGCGTTTTGCTTCAGATTCTATAAGGTTGGTCGTCTTGCTTAGCGCAGCATGCAGCGTGTTCGGTTGGATCCAGATGGTGGGCAGAGTACGAGTACGGTGCGGTCAGGGACCGCATGGAGCTTATTTTTACGTGTCCTGAGCCGGTGCGAGATCCATGCGTCGTCATTGGTGGTTTACTTGGAAGCAATCAGGGGTCGAAGGGGCAAGGCGACAGGCGACCGCAGTCAGTGGCATGCGCCCAAATTTCTTCCAGACGATCCTTGATAGAAGTTAAGATGACTAGTTGACTCGAAAGGCGGTTAAACAGCCGAACTTCACCGTAAAAAACACTCGCGAGGGCACGAGGCTCGTGGTGTAAATAGACGGTGCCTTGGAGCGATACTTTGGCATGTCTGCTCTCGACGAGTGTAAGCGACGTTCTCGCGCGGCATGGAGATTATTGCAAAAAATGCGGCTCATCCTGGCTATTGGTGAGACACCTCCCCGCAAAACGAGGAAGAAATAGTAAAAATATGAGGAAGGCACGTTGTTGGCTCCGTAATGTCTTGTAGCTAAAACATGAATTGTAGTCAAGAGTAGAGATCTTCCTTTTTAATAGCAGGGTTTCCAAAGATCTGCTGCTCCTCCTTTGTGTGCGACCGTCTCACTCGTTAATGAGTTTTTCTTAGCTCGTTGCTCAGTTCCGCGCCGTTGGCGGCGTCCGCAGTGACAGAGGTGAGAAAAGGGAGAGCGGCGCCAGAAGGTGCTTCCATAGGTGGAAGCACCTTCGCGACAGCACTTGTGTTTCCACCAATGACTGAGGAATGTTCGGTGGCGTGATGCAAAGCTCGGTTCCTGTAACACCGCCAGATGATGTTGCCCTTAATGAACCCATCGATTGCGCCTGCAGTATCGTTGAAGTTTTGGCGCGTCGCGATCACGCCTCGCCTTTCCATTCGTGAGTCGGTGGCGACGCGGGCATTTGCCGCCGCGTCTCGTTAATCAAATGATGCTTAGCATGATGATGATGATGGTGGTGATGATGATGATGATGATGATGATGATGATGATGATTTATTGACATCCCCTTTGAAACGAGCCGGTCACAAATAGCCGCCTAGCCTGCTTGAGTTAATCAGGTAAGCTATATATGGTTTTTTTTCCTCCTCAAAACTTCTCCATCGACCTTGTACTGATACTTATACCTGTAACAGATCCGGTCGGATCAATCTCTTCCCGCCCTTTTTTCCCGCCAATAGTCCAAACGTCTCTTGCTTATCTCGACTACTGACCGGTCGATGCTTCCGTCCACTTTAAATCTAGGCGCTTCTGGAAGGTGTACGTTACCTACGGATCTCACTAGGTGAATGCCTTCGCATTCCATTGGAATTAGCTGAGTGGTCTCCAGATTTTTTCTGCAGCAGACACATGCCTCATCTTGTTGCGAGTATTTGCTGCGGTGTGTTATTGTCCTTAGACAACCAGCTCGAGCCTCAACTAACAAGGCGCTGCCCTTTGTGTTATCGTACAGGTTTTCCCTTATGTATTCCCATTATCGTAATCAGGATCGCGGTGTCGGGAGCACCGGCGGCGGTTCCTCGCTCGGCGCGCTGCTGCGCGCCCAGCTACGCCTGTGTGTGCTTATAAAACCGCCGAGCACTCGGACATCGGAAAGGAGCATATTAGTGGAAACGAGAACACTACAGAACATCCTTTACACTGAAATGTCATGCAGGAAGCAGGGACCTTCAGATCCCTCAACGATTCAGCGAGTTCCTAATCGCGAGCGACAACACCTATAGTTCGCACCAGAGCCCCCCCCCCCCCTCCCCCACTAGCGCTTAAACATTCGCGTTACACACTCTTAGCCGTCCTGTGATCTTTTTCTCTTCTCCTCTCTAAGCCCGAAGACGCGGTGTTCCTTTTCAGAAACACTTTCTTTCTGTCTTGTGTGGTTTTTGTTGGACTCCAATAATAATGACCGCAGCCTGCCTTGCTACGGTCAAGTAGTTTGGAATGTGACAGCTTGAAAGATACGTCCAGATAACTTTATGCAAGCTCTATTATGAAACATTCTTTGCCTCATACTTGGCAGTATTTCGGGAGGTACAGGTTCCTGTCTCGACTCGTTTCGGGCTTTTCAAATAAGAAAGATTACGAGTCTGATGGTGGGATCGAGCCATAATCCCTCAGTAAAAAAGTTCGTTGCTTTAACCACTGTAAGGATGCATACTACTCTCTTACCAACGAGCGTCTTGAGGCTATTAACACATGCGTCACCATGCATAGTAATTTCCATTATAAAGCGAGAGCAAGTGCGCGCGCGCCACAGACTCACGAAGGGAACGCACGAATAACTGTCAGCAGCGACTGGTTCACGAGAGGATTGGACACATTACTTAGAAACTACAAATTGTATAGTTGCGGTTTGGTTAAGCTTCATTATTGTAAAGGCAGCTCTCCATGGCTGAAATGTCCTCATGGTTTGTATTATTAAGACAACGAACGCAATTGTCGGGAAATCAAGACATTATTTGCCACGTTCCTTCGCGGCGTCACGTAGCATACCAACAAGCTTAGCTAAGTGAGAGCGCGTAAATTTCCGCCATGTTATTATTAACAACTTCTGGATCCGCCCATATCGTAACGAAAGAGGCTGTGACGTTTTTTCGCCGCAGGGTGAGAGAAGTAAACTTTTATTTAGAGCAGGCGAAGAGTGTTCGCCCTAAGCGGGCAGCCTCCTCAGTCCAGGACGCCGTGGACACGAGCCGTCTCCCGATTCCGGTCGATCAGACTACGCTGGTCATCCAGGCTGGGGCTTCATAGCTGAGCCTCCCACTGCTCTTCGATTAGGTCTTTGTTGCCGATGATTCTCTGTGGCCCCTTGAATCCCGACACAATGTGTAGTAGGGTGTTTGGCACTTTGCAGAATGCGCATTCGTAGCTGTAAGGGGTTGGGGAAATCCTGTGTAGTAAGGTGCCATGGACGTTAGTTTGGATTTTTTGGAGGGTGACTGCTTCATTGTTAGTCTCGTGTGGGGTGGGGAGTATGTTCTTCAATGAAGTCTATAATGCCGGAGGATGTCCGTATATTTCTTGGATATATCCTGGGTTCTCCGAGATACTTCTGGCAGAGGTGCCCGGTTAGCGAATCCTTAGGCTGAGGCGTTGGCGGCCTCGTTTCCTTCCAGGTGTGTGTGTCCAGGAGTCCACCAGATGTAGGCGTCTTGGAAGTGGCGTGCTGCGGTATGGTGGAGAATTTCAAGCGCTATGGTAGCTATTCTTCCCTTTTGGTAGTTACTCCATGCGTATTGTGAGTCAATGAGGATGACGGCACCTTCCTTGCACGTCGAGAGGGCTTAGGCGGTTGCAGCCTCTTCTGCCGTGTCTTTGTCATTTGTTGGAATAGTTGCGTAGGTCTTTTCGGCCCACTCTATCAGCGTCTATCCATGACGCTGATAGTGTGGGCTTGTCTTCCCCGGTATGTGGTTGCATCTGTGTATTGTTGCAGCTGGGATGGCGGCCAGGACATGGAATCCGCCAAGCCCATTGACTACTACGTTAGATTGTAGAAAATTAAAGGAAAATGGTTTATTTAGCATAGTTACACGGCTCCAGTGCGGAAGCCCACTCCATGCAGGAGCAAATGAAACGTCTCAGTCCACATCAGGACCCTCTGTCCTCACTCTCGAAAAGTCTCTGCTTTTAATACCGTCGTCTTCCCTAGGCGAATCGACTAGGGAATCTAAAGACTGTCCAGCAGCAAATTACCAATTCCGTTGGGATACCCCGCCCATGCTTGCAATAACCCGCAGTAACTCCACCTCCGAAGAAACTGGTTTGTGGTCTGTGGAAAGAAATCAACCGGCGACACCTAGTTCGTTCGTCGTTGCCCCCACTTTCTTCTTCGCTCAGGATGCCAGGTAAAAGGCGGGGTGAGGGCCTTTCGTGGAATCCTGCAACAGCCGGTTTACCCGCTGTCTTGATGGCTGGATAAGTGTTGTGGGATGGGTGATGATTTGACTCGTCGCAAGCGCCTAATTAACTGCACCTCTCAATACGTTGTCGTGGTTCCCTCCTTTTCATCATTTGCTCAGGTTTCCAGGTAATGGTGGGATGAGCACCCTTCAACCGTCAGTGTCCACTCTGCGTTGTCGTCTGCATAGGAAGTGCGGTGGTTTGACACGTGGCAAACGTTCAATTAATACCTTTGTGGTGTTGAGACGTAACAGTATCTTGTGTCCGGGCTTTCCCTGTGTGCTTTGGTTAGGGCCCGAACTCTTGCGAGCCGCCAGTATTTGTGGTAGGTAGGATACATATTTCGTGGGATGAGGGCCACGGTGGTGTATTCGCGGGTTTTTTCCAGAATTCTGTGATTGGTGTCTTTTGGTTCCAAACCTTCTCTGTATATCAGTTTCTTTAGGGTTGCATCTCATGTTTCTGTTAGTTTAAAGAAAGGGCTACGAGATTCGACTATGGAACGGTGTTTTGTTAGCAGTTGACTTGTGCAATCTGGTGCATTTTGGTTATTATTGATTAGCTCATCAGGGAAAATCAATTGCCTCAATTCATATCTACTTGCATAATTGCGTAAGCTCGAATTTCAAGTTGTGCGTCACATTCGAAAACATCATGATCAATAGTTTACAATTCGATACATTTTCCCGTTATTCTTTCCGCGGTTCAAAGCTGTGACAGAAAACGCGAAAACGAAGTGAACGCGGACCCTAGCGTTTCGCGCGCGCGATAGTGCCGCTCTGAAAAGAAGTCTCGACGAAACTGCGCTGCTGACTTGGTGACCGCGAAAAAGCGACAGAGTGAAGGAGTAGCTGTTGGCAATTGCTACGAGCAAGCAGCTGCGTCACGCGGTTAGCTTGAGTATTGCGCATCGGCTTAGACAAGACAGCACGCCACGGGCTGCTTGCTAGTAGCAGTAGGCATAGAGTTTCGTACAATAGTTACTAGAGGGAATTGTGGCGCTAGTGTCTATGGGAGCTGCAAGCAGGGCGGTTCAGCCAGCATGGGAATGATGGTATACTGTACTAGAATATGGGGTGTTCAAGGAGGACTCGCGGCTGCCGCATTCGATGTCGAAGGCCATGAGATGGCACCACCAGAGCATGGGTTGTCGCATCATGCACCGCTTCCGATGCACTGCGGCGCTTTTGATAAATCGTGCTTAAGAATCTGCTTTTTAATTGCTAACACGTCAATACTAACTCGTCCATGCTTCGACGGCATTGTCCAAATCATTAACTCTGGCTTCTCGCGTGGAGCCATCACACGGTTGAATAAAACAGCTCATTTCTTGATCAAGCTCTGCATTGCCCCAGCTGACTGCTTTTGCGAGGCTATGAAATGATAAGCAGCTTAGAACAATCAGGAACTGCGTTGGTGTGGGATGATCACCTAATTCACATGATTGGCTGACAATCTCGAAGAAGTTCTCCAACGGATCCTGGCTCAGCCAGAATCCGTTAGAGAACTTCTTGGAAGTGCACAGAGAACAACTGTGCAAAGGCACATGCCATTCTTACAATTACGTGTCACACATGAAAAAATGTATCAATAGAACCTACTCCTTCGTATAAAGATATCACTCAAACACTACAAGAATATTATGTAAAGAAAACGACTACTTCATTTCTAAAAGTCACAGGACCAACAATCCATTGGATATAGCAAAAGTAATTTATTACAAAATAATAATGTACCTAATTACTCAATTATGTAGGCAATATGAGGAATGCAAACCAACAGTACAACTGTTTTTTTATTAATTACTTAATTAATAATCATACGTTTTAATTACATGAGGTATTTCAAAGTTGGATAAATAAAGTCAGTTCAATAATTGAATCATTAATTGGACAGCGGCCACATTTAGATGGGGGCGAAATACGAAAACAACCGTGTACTTAGGTTTAGGTACACCTTAAAGAACCCCAGGTTCCAAATTATTCCGGAGACCCCCACTACGGCGTGCCTCAAATTCATGTGGTGGTTTTGGCGCGTAAAATCCGACAGTCCTTTAAAGTAATTGAGTGGACGCATTCAGGTCTTTATATTGCGATGACAAACAGTGTGTATAATTCAAGCTGGAATAGCTCAGGGAAAATAGGCCTTTATTTTTAACAGAGCGTAGTTTGAAATACATAAACTACAAAAAAAAAGCGACAGCACAAAACTTTTGACGTACGCGCTGGCAGCATACAAACAGCACAGCTGACAACAGCAGGAATGAGCGACGAATGTTGGCGGCTGCGCTGCGCTTCTAGTGCACTTCAGTGGTGGTAATGCATGGATTTGCCTAAACTTCGTTCTTCTGGCTTGAAACAGCGTCTTGACTTTGTAAACTAGTCATTTTCAAGAAACTGCTGCTTAATAATTAATTAAGTAAGCATTAATAAAACTATCAGACGGCAGGATTCCAACACAGGACCTCATGCACGAAAGCCCAATGTGGAAACCGTTACGGAACGGACGCACGCGTCTACAAGTGGCATAGAACGCCCTCATTAATTTCTCTCAAGCAAGCCAGCGCGTCGATAAGCTTGGCGCGTTTCGCTTGGGCCGCCTCGACAGGCTGAACCGCTGCAACTAGTAGCGATTGTGCGCGTTCACAGAGCCTTCTGAACTTATAAAATTATAGATTGCTCTGAAATTTAGGCCAATGAAGACACACAAAGCGCAATGAACAAAGCCACAAGAACATTTGAAACCACAAGCCCGAAGGTCAGACAAATCCATGTACTCCCCATCATTCTCTTGGCGGCTGAACAGATATAATTTCATGCAATAATTACTGGAGGGAACTCTGGCGCTGCGATCGTTCAGCCACCATGGGAATGATGGATAGCACATGGATTTGTCTGATCTTTGTGCCTGTGGATTAAGACGTTCTTGTGGCTTCATTTATTATGCTTTATGCGCCTTCATTGGCCTAAGCTTCAAAGCAATCCATTCTGTTTCGTTAAGTGCAGAAGGCAATAAAACTATGCGAGCACGCATAATCGCTGCTAATTGCAGCGGTTCCGTTGGCCCATACATCCGTGGCCTAATGGTTTCAATATCGGGTATTCTGTGCCGTCGGACAATTTTAATAATGCTTCTGTCATGAATTAAAACGTTGTACTTTCTTGAAAATGATTTTGCAAAATCGCGAAGCCGTTTACAGTCAGAGCGACGAAGTTCAGGCAAATCCACGCACGCCCCATCATTCCCATACTAGCCGTACCACCCTGCTTGTAGCTACAGCATAGACACTGGCGCCACAGTTCCCTCTAGTAATTACTGTTGGAAACTCTATGGCCGCGGGAAACAGCTATGCCGTCGCCTTGTCACTTTTTCGCGGTCACCAAGTCAACCATTGAGCAGCGTTCATTTCTTTAAACCCCGTTTGAGAACGCTGCTATCACGTGCACGAAACCTGCGGTCCCGCCTTCACTTTGCATTCTTTTTGCCGTTTTGCGCCACAACTTTGAAACGCGAAAGAAAGAATAATAACTGGGGAAATGTAGAGTTCAGTACTGTTGAATACGATGCTTTCAATTGCGATGCACAATTTTACATTCGAGCTTACGAAATAATGGAAGTGAGTATAAATTTCGGCAATACACTTTGACTGATCAGCCAATGAATAATAATAATAAATTCACCAAGGCGCACAAGGCGATTGCTAACAAAATGCGTTGGTCTCATCGTCGCATCTTGTGAGTGAGTGAGTGAATAAACTTTTATTTGGTCCAGCAAAACGCGATAAAACACGCACCCGGCTAATCCCACGACTGGAATGACTGATCTAGTCTGCCGGACCGATCGCGGGCGCGCTGGACGGCCAGGATTTGGTCCTCAAAGACGGGACTTCGCAGGAGCGCGTTCCACTCTTCCTGGGTGCACTTCGGGCCCAGCGACCCGCACTCCCAGAGCATACGAGGCAAAGTAGCAACCTCACCACAAGCCACGCAAGAACAATGCGGATAAATCTCGGGATATATGCTGTTAAGGGACGCTGGATTTGGGTAGGAGTTCGTTTGCAAGAGTCTGAGCGTGACCGCCTGCGGCCTGCTTAGCTTGGAGTGAGGCGGTGGGAAAACCCTCCTCTCTAAGTAAAGGAATTCAGTAAGTTCATTGTGCGTTATAGGAACGTCTCTGTGTCCGGGGAGAGAGTCGCCCGATCCGAGGGCAGCGCGGTCGGTAAAGCCACGCGCAGCCTCGTGGGCAGACTCGTTGAGGTTCAGAGGAACCCCCTCAATCGCCCCTACGTGGGCAGGGAACCAAAGCATGGAGTGCATGGAGGTGTCGCCGTGTTTGGCGCCTTTCAGAATTTGAATTGCCTGCCGGGCTACCCGGCCTTTCTGGAATGCACTGACGGCCACTTTCGAATCGCTACACACCATTTCTCTCCAACCGTCTTGCATGGCGAATGCAATGGCCATTCGCTCGGCTACCTCGGGATTCGTCGTCCGGACGGAAGCACAGTTGATGACTTTGCCCAGCGTGTCCACGACGGAAACCGCAAAAGCTTTGCCGTCTCGGTATGCAGCTGCGTCCACGAAGCTTGGTTCGGTCTTATCCTTGTTTATTTGCTTCGGTATATTCAATGCTCTTGCCTTGCGACGACCTGCGTTGTGAACGGGATGAACGTTGTGGGACAAAGGGGGACCACGATCTTCTCCCCTATTTCTCTCAAGATTTAGGTGTTTTTAGCCAAGTTCTTGGTGGGTGCGAGACCGATCCCCTCGAGGATACGCCTGCCGACCGGCGTGGTGGACGGCCGAGTTAGCTGGGCCCGTTCCTGAGCCTCGGCTATCTCTTCAATGGTGTTATGTATGCCGAGCCGAAGGAGGTCCTCGGTAGGCGTTCTGATGGGCAGCCCGAAGGCTCTCTTGACGAATCTTATAATGAGGGTATTAAGTTTTGCCCGCTATAGGCTCTGAGCCAGTTGTGCATGGCCACCATGTAGGTGAAGTGACACAGCACAAAGGCGTTGATGAGCCGAAGCAGGTTGTCCTCCTTGAGGCCACGATGTCCGTTCGTGACCCTTCGAACGAGGCGAAAAGCATTGTCGGTTTTCGCAATTATCTTGCGTAACGCCGCGTGATTCGATGAACATGCCCAGGACTCTGATGGTGTCGACCCTGGGTATCGGGTCACCGCTCCGAGTAAACAGGTGCATGCCACTTTCCGAGGCCGGGTCGCATCTTGTAGACCTTCTTTTTTAACTGCCTAACCTGCAGTAGCTTGGACGCATGGTATACTCTTCGACCTGCTACTGTCGTCACACACACACGCGTTTGCTTGCTTTAGACAAACATGTTGGTCCATCTAGTAACGCTTTGAATAACCGGAAACGATGCTGAAGAGCCAGCTACTTGCAATATGCTTCGGGTTACATCGATTGCCACTGTGCGTGAGATCTCCAGTTTTCTTAATGCGTTGCATTTGGAGTGTCAAAGGGAAAAAAAGTGTACCGTGTGGGAAGCCGCGGTCACGCGGCAGAGCTTAGAAGAGCATATATATATATATATATATATATATATATATATATAACAACTGGCCGCAAGTAGAATACGACTCGGAAATGGCTGCGCTTTCTCGAGGTTTGACTTTCTGCCCATCCACAGGCGGTTATAACTTTTTTCAGCTAGCTAAAGATTCAGATGAGTTCGCGCAAAATATGAGGCTAAGGGAGATATGAGGGCTAAGGGAAATATGAGGCTAAGCGAGTTTTTGGACTCCGCCAGCGCAACGCGATAAATGTCTCGATTTGTACATTTTTGCTGTGCAACGTGACATCCTGCAGGCCTGCAGGCCTATGGTAGACGCATTTCGTTCAAGCAAAAATTTTCCCTCCACGAACGAAAAGCAATTGAAGGATTGCAGAAAGGCTCAAATATTGTTCTAAAGCTCGCCGATAAAGGAGGAGCTATAGTAATAATGAACATGACTGACTACATTAAGGAGTCTCAGAGGCAATTAACTGATGGCATATTCTACAAGCGGCTTGATGAAAATCCAGCTGACAATATTCAATGAATTGCCTCTAATACCATCAGATATTTGATAAGAGATGGTAAACTCGCCGACAAAGCAATGCACTTCTTAGTCCCTCTCAGTCGGGTGACAGGAAGGTTTTATTTACCACCCAAAATACGCATGCCTAATAACCGCGGTCGCCTTATTGTGTCAGGCGTTGGTACTGTCACCAAGCCACTTTCAAGCTATTTCGATAGACTGACAAAGGGGATTCCTTCTATTTTTCCTTCTTATCTAAAAGACTCGTCCCACTTTTTAGCCGATATCATTAACCTTGACATGCCCTATGGCTCGTTTCTGGTTACACTGATGTTGCCTCCATTTATACTAACATTCCCCACGACGACGGCATCCGATCAGTCATAAACGCTTACAATGACTCACTTTTGAGAAATCTGTGGATATCCTAACCAATTTCCCTCGCATTCACCACTAAATCGCCACTGAATTTTATCTTTTCTTTTGGTCACGTTCATAAACTGCCCTACTCTCAAGAACTTTTGCGCCGTCTGCTCATCCCGAGGACCACGAGGGTAGGTGATGCTCGGCGCGGACAACACAAACCATGTACATTGTGACTTCGCTTGGGCTTCATTGTCGTGTTGCCCATCCCTATGGGGATCTGGGGAAGACTTAAGACGGCACCTCGGCACTGTGCATGCGCTTACAACAGCTGTCTCGACAGCAAGAGCAGCGGACGACGGTGCGGGAATGAGCCCTTTGAGGAAGAGACCATGCCACGAACCTCTGACATATATGCATAATAGATCGCCCTTCGTCTCCCACGGGTTCAACTCGCGCTAAAGCTTGGGGTTCTCACGGCACAGTCGTAGTTAGCCTCATTTTTACTGGCGTCTGTCCTTCAAATGACAGCTCTACACTTATTTGTAGCAGCGCTAGCAGGGTAGCGCTGTTCGTCGCTGTGCGGCGAAGTGACTCAAGGCATGCAGAGCTGATGGGCCGAGGGCCGTTCTTGCGACAATTTCTGCGCGTACATGTAAGGGAGATAACGCAGGGTCCTTTTTTCCCTTTGCCACAGTCCCAGTGCGAGAACCTGCTATTCCATCTTTTGCTTCCTTGCAAGTAAAGTGCACGTGCATCGTACTGAAGTTGTCGTGACTCCAAGCACAAAGGTCCCCCAGGGAGAAAACTTACGACATTTTAGCCACCCGTTTTCTTATTCCGTCTTCGACAGAGCACAATGTGCATAATCAAATTTTCGGCACGATTTGCGAGGATGTTTAGGCGCTGTGCCTATGCGATAGACTCACGTAATTAGCTCCGCCAAGTCTGAGTAGTTCGCTGTACACAGGGGAGCCATCGGAAAGCAGTGCATCACATGTACGTCAGTGATGCTAGATAAGATACACATGTCCCCTTCACCATCCTTCTGAGCAGAGTAGCAGGCTAGAGGACTATTATGCGTTTTCTCAATAAATTAGCATCACTCTTTCGTAGGGTAAATGGTTTTGAAGATTACAGGACCAACAAGCCTTATTACGTCGAGAAAACAAGAATCCTTATTGTCCTAACTTTCATGTCTCTGGGCCGTGCGAGCGGACCGGAAAGATATTGAAGGCGCGCCCAGCTATTGTATAAGCAGAGTCCTTATAATGAAGGAGTGTTTACGATTCGCCAGCGTTTTGTGTCACTATAGCACGTTTGAACTTGCCTGCTGCCCATCAAGGACGAATTGCTTAGTCGTACGCCTTTCCGCGCATCTGTTCTATCTGCTCCTTGCTTTTATGCTCTAATACAGAAGTTAATAAAAAGAAGTTGAACGTATTCTTCTTTTTTTGCGCGCCTACACTAACGGGTTTGTAAAGCACTTTTTACTCGCGCATTACAAAAAACTTCTTCGCACGCATGCTCGTATTCATCTCGCCTCAACACGGTTGCCACGACTTCACGCAATTTCCCAAAACTATGTAATACTGGATTTTACTTCATGGATGATGTGCCCTCTAATAATTCCTCAAGTCCTAATTTTACGTGACAGGAGTACAACGACGCCTATGTATGACAGATTCGACTCACGCTTTCTTCCTTCCTTCTTTTCTCTTTGCGTCTTCTTTTCTCCTTTTTCCTGTTCAGGTAGCAGCTATATTTTATTTATTCCTCTCTCTCTTCCCAAGTGTAGGGTAGCCAACCAGGCACGTCTTTACTTAACCTCCTTGCCTTCACTCTTCGTTTCTCTCTCAGTTAGTTCAATAAGGCACTTGCGCTTGGCGCAGGGCCCAGAAGAATGAGGATGTATGTTGTAATTAGGCACACGGGTGTGCGCGCGTGATGTGGGTGGGCACACAATGTATCTGTCCTTGATGCGTGGGCACTCTGCCCGTTGCATCTGTCGCACAGCGTTTGCTGCAACGATAATCGACATTATGGCAAACGTTGTCCAAAAACAGTACCGCCATCTAGCGAGTGCGGCGGCTCAGACAGGCCTCAAACGGCATCTGGAAAAGGGCTTTCTCCTTGAGTTATAGCGTAACAGAAATATGTGTTCTCGTTTATTCGAATTACAGTCCGAAGCTATCATGTCTGCAGCTTGTGCGTAAGTCGTACCTCAAGAATGTTCTGACACAATTTACTTTGAAAAATTCAATTAGTTCACTAAGGTCCTTGCGCTCGGCGGAGGGCCTAGAAGAATGAGGATGTATGCTGCACTTCCACAAACGTGGGTGCGCGCTTGACGTACATCGCTTGTGATGGTGGCGGTGCTTGTCTAACGTCGGCAACAGCTTCGCTGTACATCCGCTTTTACAGGATGGATGGAGGCGGATTTTTGTTGAAATTTTCATTATGTTCGAGTACAAGCGGTAAAAACTCCTATGGCAGTCTCGAGGGAGAGAGGTCTATGCAAGTGAGGACAGCTCCGAATAATTTTGCTGCAGGAGAGTCGCGGTTGCTGTGCAGAAGCACCACGGGGCATCTAACTTCTGCTGAATAATTTCCAGTCATTCAATAAGAACGCCTGGCTTTTAGGTAGCCTAAAGACGAATTTGCGTTATCCCAATTTAGGAAAAACAATTCGTTTTTTTACTAATCACATCACATTTGCATTCCTTTAAAACAATATGCGGTGCTGCAGTATCACAATTTTCTCGTTCAGTTTCCGTTTTCAATTGTTTCATTTTCATGGTGCTCCTAGCAGCTTAAAGCAACCGTTTCTCATTTACACGGTCCTCAGTTGATTGGACTTGCAGTTGCGAACGGCACTGCATGCATGTGTGAAATAAGGTAAATAAACCTCATTCTTTAAAATCAGATGAAGTCCACACGAACTTTATATTTCACTTTGCTTAGAAATTAGCATATGTTTTATTTAATAGTTAAAGGTAATTTTTTGCCGAATATTCGTATTCAAGTCTGTACGGAAATTTCGGAATTCTATACGGATTTTCTTTTTTTGCCATTCAAGGCGACAGCGAGATGCGCAGAGCGTCGAAGATCACGATTACAAGTCAGTAATTTGCTTTTCGTGTTAAGATAAACTTAGTAGCTAACATCGGAAGTAAGCACGCACATGGGAATTTATTGGCATGGCGTCTGCGGACAATCTGGAGCTTCGAAGAATACTGAAGCATCTACATGTCTCAGTGTGATCATTATCCCTTGAGTCTCCACTAAGTGTGGTGAGAGAACACGCCGCAGTAGCCCAGTGGTTATGACATTGCGCTACTGAGGTCGCGGGTTTGATCCCAGCCGCGGCGGAAGCATTCCGATGGTGGCCGAATGCAAGAACGCTCTTATACCGTGCATTGGATGCAGGGTAACGAGCCCCAGGAGGTCGAAATTAATCCGTAGGCCCCCACTACGGCGTGCCTCATAATCATATCGTGGTTTTGGCTCGATCTGATTTTGAGGCAGGGTTGATAAGTCGGTTGATGATATTGAGGCTTCTGACGTATTGGCACTGAGAACATGTGCACTTGCACAATGTGTGCTTCTTGTGGCAAGTCTTTTCACAGAGGCACAGGATTTCCTCCCCTTTTTTCGAAAGTTTTGTAGGTTAAAACTGCCAGAAAAAACTCAAAAGGCGGAAAGTACAAATGTATTCATCGTTTTCTAAACTGATAGTTTTCAAGATGCAAGAAAAGTTGTAATGAGTAGCCAAGTGAAATAAGGTGAGTCTCATACAATGACTTTTATTGCTCATAAATAGCTCATGAGCAAATTTTATTGCAAATCGTAGTGACGCTGCGGTTAGTTTGTCTTTTCTTCGCGTTCGTTCACTTTCAGTCTTCAGCGTGACGTTGACAGCATGCACGGAAAAGTGCATAACGCTTGAACAATATGACCAAAGTGTGCGAGAATGGTGCCATTCCAGTCATTTGCTCGTGAAAAATCTTCAATACTTACAGAAGCCAACATAGAATGATCTACAAACGTTATCAACACGTATAGCTGATCGCATTCAGTGATGTGCTCTGTGCTACATCGCCATTCCAGACCTACTCCAGACAGCGATAACCTGTCCGCAATGATGTTTGCAGGTTATGAGCGAAATTTGTGGAATAAATAAAACGGAATGTCTGTGAGGTGCACTGATGATCAGCAATCCTTTCGTCGGATTCCTTATGGTGATACATAGTCCTTCCAGCTGGAGACTCTGCAACAAAGAGTTTACTTCAAAAGAGTCTGCCGCTTCACTAGACATCTGGTGCTCGGTAGAGAAGAGGAAAGCAACTGGGCCCTGGCGCACAAGGCCTCTCAGTCACCAGAACGGTTCCCACGGCAATGGTCGCCGGCTAATTGTGACAGCGAATGAGAGAACCGAATGCACCACGCAATAATAGAAAGTTCCCAGAAATTAAAAGCGTTGTGGATAACGGCCCCTATTCATACAAACCGACGAACCTTCGGTGCTGTTTTCCTCAATCGATCAGACTTGGTAGACAGTTCGCCCGCACGAAGCCAAGTGTTCGTTCACCTTGCCTGCCCTCTGTGCACTCTGCAAGAATTATTTCAAATTCGTGAGATGGCATACTTTTCTTTTTTCCTTTTATTGTTCGTCATATAAAGGGGGGAACATGGATGAAAGAATACTTACCCTAAATTTCTGCACCAGAAAAGCAGCCTAAAAACGAAAGAGAGAGAGAGAAAAAAAAGAGAGGCAGAAATGCCATTAATAAAACGCAGTCTCAGTTAGTGTTGCCTCAATTTTTCGTGCTTTTTATGTCGTAGAGCCGAGTGCGGTGCCATGGGGGAGGGGTGTGAAATGGGGGGGGGGGTAGCAGGATAGTAGAAGGGAAGTGAAGCATTAAGGTGAGGAGGAAAAGGGAAAGCGATAGCTCTAAAGGACATTTCTGTTCTGAACTATACCGGCAATTTGTTATTATCCAAGCTATGTCCGAACACCCGGATAAACAAACAAATGATTGTGTTTGTGTCGTACTTCGATATTATTTTCTCTCTTCCCTTCTTTCCGTCCTGAGCAGCAGGGGAAAATTCTTTTCTTTTTTCAACTCTGGCCCCAATAGGTGGGCCCTCGTGCAGATGGTGCTTTGAAGGCGGTCTATAATTGAACTTCGATTACTCTATCTTTACTCTGTGTTGTTAACTATCTTCCTCACCTTATTATCCGACTCACAAGCGGCTTGCCGCCTGTTTCTAAATGGGACGGCACCCCAATCAATAATCAAAATTTTAGGCAATCAACTAGAAGGGCACCACACTATTATATTGTGTCCGGCACACGAGGGATTGCCATAGAACGCGAGGGCAGACCGTATTGCTTGAGGATTAAACGTCCGAGCAACAGCATAGCCCAGCGACGCGCGAATTCTCTTGATATCCTCTTACAGCCAAAACAGGAGCGGGACGTTCTGGACATCCTCACTCGAATTTAAACAGCCAGCAGGAGAGAGACTGGCGTCGTATTCAGACGAACACATACACCAACCTGCACGACCTACACAGAATACACCCAAAGGTTGACTGACGAGTGCCCGTGGCGCACAGACACACCCGCACTAAAGCGAATCACATGTGAGTGCCCCAATAGGCCGCTGCACGTAGACAGCCCCATAATACACAAACATCCACTAATGAGGAATAGGCAGCGGGAGGCGTGGCTTGCGGACTAGGACCGGGAAAACCAATTGGCTCTTCTGGACCAATCCCAGCGAGCCGCTCGTGCCGGTGGCCCAGGAATAGGGGCCCCAACCATCGTGCCTTATTTTATTTATTTTCAATAACGTTTTCTTTCACTCACTCACTCACTCACTCACTCCTCACCTCTTGACATTGACGTCACGATCGAAGCTGCGCAATTATTTGTTTTATTTGTGTGTGTGTTTTTTGTTTTTTCGGTCTGTAGCTATGTAAAGACGCGAACCGTGTACATCCTTGCAGTATTTAATAATATCGCGCAAACGTCGACTGCACGTCGTGTCAGTGGCTTTGTAGCGGCGAAGGGTGGCAGGATCGGCGACGCTATGTACAGGCGCGCAAGGCGATTTTCAGTTCGCATGTATTCTGCTGCTGTGTTTGCTTCAGGAGTGCCTCTTGGAGCGCTAAAAGTGGGAATGAGAATAGGTGCAGATCAAAATGTTTCATCTGCAATTCGCTTTCCATTTCTAAAGCGAAGTTTCCTAGCATCTTCCTCCACTTTCGAGCTACAACCTAACTGCTATCGACGCCGCAGGTACCTCAAGACGGTGCGCTCCCACAACTCATGGAAATCGTACCACAAGATATATATATATATATATATATATATATATATATATATATATATATATATAACCTGTGACCAATGGAGATGCCTTCCGTCTCTTCATTCACCACCGGCTAAAAGGAGGACAGCCCATCAAGAAGTACTACGACGAGAAAAGACGACTCGGTGCTTTGGCCGACTTTAAAGAGTGCCATATTATCCGTGGGTTGACTGACGGTGTTCCTCCTGATGTGGAACTAGCGCTAGCCGGACTATCTTTAATCTCACGACCGGAGTGGCAAGGTAGAGACTTGCATAAAACAGGTGAGGGGACTCTCCTTTACTCGAACTCTCAGTACAATGCCAAGAGATCCACTTCTCTTCAGCAGACCGCAGCACTGAACTTTGACATATAGCCCGTGTGCGCCACGAAATGAATGTTGATACTGCTCAACTGTTGTTTTCGCTCGACATTTTCATTGGCACAATGATCGTCAGCGCCGCGGCGACGTGCATGCTCTTGAGACTGGGTCGGGAAACGGGGAGAGCGATCCAGAATTTCACTAATACGCTTTAAAACTCTCATCAACGGACTACCAATCACTGCAATTCTCGATATAGGAGCAACGATTACTTGTATCAGTGAGGCTGTGTACAGGCAGCCCCGCCTTCAGTTGATGAGAGACTCTAGCATTACAGTTCAACAAGTTACATCAAGCATTCGAACTTTGGGTCGCGTAATCATTCAGTTGCAGACTGGAAACCTCACAAAGAAAATAGATGTGCACGTGCTACAAGGCATGGGAACGCAGTTCATTCTTGGCCTAGACAGCGCCTCGTATTTCAATCTTTCTTTAAACTTGGAAAGCAAAACGGTTACACAAACACGTGACATTTTGAACGCACACGATCAGAACCATGAGGAACGCACTAAAGCTCTCTAATCAAGACCCTAAAAAGGAGACTTTGGCAGAACGGCAAGATGCTATACTCGAATGCCTTTTAAATAAATATGAAGATACCTTCTCGAAATCCCAGACGGATGTAGGGTGCCTCTCTTTTGAGCAACACAAGATCACACCTACCAGTGCTGATCCAATTCACCGAGCACTATACAGATGTGCGTAAGCATGCAAGGAAGAAATAGAAAAACAAGTTGACATCCTTGTTAAGCAAGGTGTTGTGAGGCCTCACAAAATTGTTCCACAAATCCATTAATGGACGTGGACGAAAGCGTGCGAAGGAGACTTTTTGAACCTGATAAAGGAGGGGGGGGGGGGTTCTTAACTAAAGAACCAGTGCTTCGCATATACGACGGTTCAAGACCGTGTAATGTATACAGCGACGCATCTGGTGAAGGAATCAGTGCGGTGGTTAAGCAGCCAGATGACAAAGTCAGTGAACATCCTGTTGCCTATTATTCCCGTAAACAACTCAAGCACGAATTTAACTACGCCATCACAGAGAGAGAATGCGAGCCATCGTACATGCGATTGATAAGTGTCATTGTTATCTTCATGGGAAGCTGCGGTCACTCTTTTAACGGATCAGCGCTACAGTGGCTGAAGAATGTCAAGTATTCTCAAGGTCGGCCAT
The DNA here is from genome assembly GCF_050947875.1 of Dermacentor variabilis. NCBI lineage: Eukaryota > Metazoa > Arthropoda > Arachnida > Ixodida > Ixodidae > Dermacentor > Dermacentor variabilis. The sequence goes on along the minus strand of NC_134568.1, from coordinate 148,376,338 downwards.
TTCGGTGGTCGTTAAAGCTGTCAATGTATGAGGTGAACATTAAGCATCAAAAGCTGACGCACTTTCCAGAGCTCCTGCAAGTTAGCTTTTCTTACCCATCTATCTTCAGAAATGTAACGAGTGCCCCAAAGCAACGTGCTCGCTAGAAAACGACATAGTCATCGTCAAAAAGAAAGGCCTAAGGAAGATATACGTGCCTTATAAACTACGCTCAACCATTCTTAGGAACGGTCATCAACATTCTCGACATACCGGCGTGAATGAAGACATTGTCACTCCTTTCTCCACAATATTATTGGCCAAATAACCGATGCCGCCAACTACATTCGACATTGTGACACATGCCAGAAATGCGAGAAGACCAAAGCAAAAAAGTACGGATCCCTTGAGTTATTACCTCCAGCAGAACAACCTTTTAATCTCCTTGCAATGTACATCACTGAAGGATTTTTGGATACGGCTCATCAAAAAGACTCATCCACTTGGTTATTGACCATGCCACTCACTATGTATTGGCGTTCGCTCCCAAAAATGAAAACAGCAATGCCTACATTTTATGCTTAAAAAGCATTTTTTGCTGCCGGCAAACCACGGAAGTTTCTTTCAGATTGTTGAACAGGGCTCATAGCAGGAAAATGTAAGCAGTTCCTAAAGCATAATAGAATACATCAGCTCTTCACCTCGTCTTACCATCCACAAGTCAACGGTATGAACGAGCGGACAAATCAAACCATAGTCACCAGACTTAAATGCAAAATCAGGGATGAACTACAGAAGTCTTGGACTAAGCTGTTCTCGGATGTCATCGATTAATACAATAGAACGCCTCACGAAGTTTCTGGTTACGCACCTCAGTACCTGTTGTATGCAATTCCATTTTATCTAGCCATATTAAAAGAAAGACGAGATAAAACTGTTGAGCAAGCAAGGAAAACTGCGATTAAGAACTAGCTCGCTTACCACAATAATAACGATGTAATCTATGATATGAAGCTTATCCCGCTTGACTTTCAAGTCGGTGACTCAGTGCTTTACGAGACACCATAGCATCCCAACAACGGCAAGGTGAGTTCTCTGCTGCGATATTTGAAGGCTACTGGATTGAATCAGCGTCTGTGATCTGGACTGAGTGACCGAACGATATACCCAGTAGACTTTCTTTTCTTCTTTTAATCTTTCCGTCCCCTTTTCCCTTTCCCCAGTGTAGGGTAGCCAACCGGGCTCAGTCCTGGTTAACCTCCCTATCTTTCCTTTATCATTTGCTCTCTCTCTCTCCGTCAAGGAAGGTCCTTACAAAATTCTACGCAAGGTATCACCAGTAAACTATGAGATCAACCACTTAGTGACGCCTTTAGGCAGAAACAGCGACATTGTTCATGCCACCAAATTTCTGCGTTATTTTGCACCTTCTGAAGTGATACTTTCTCGAAGAGAGGGGGAAACGTGTGACGATTGAAGAACACGATGGCTGGGACGCTATAACGTAAAACTATTCCAAACTTTTCTATTCCAATTCTGCAATAAGCCCTGTGCGATTGTTCAAAAACTTTTTTGACCAGCCCCACTTTACCTGTCTGTCACGCGACGTCACGAAAACCGTGATAGCTCCCCATCTGATATGACGTGTACACACTGATTATGCACGATTTGACCGAACAAAAGAAAACTAGTTATTTCTGATTCGGCACCTTTTCGCCATTAGCCCTCGGCTTTTGGTCAAAAGTTTTCGGGCGACACCCCCTTCACCTGCCTGACACGCGACGTCACAAAACCGCAAAAGCTCACCGCGCCAAAGTGACGTGTACGCGTTAAAGATGCATTAATATGCCAAAAAAAACTGAATTTTCTTCGGAATAGCGACGGGCTGCCCCGTTCCGAAAGGAATAAAAGATGGCTGCTGTCGATCGCTCAGGCACTGGCTACTCGCACCTGATGGGAAGCATTGGTTTATTTGCGTATAATGATAGCTTTTGCGTGGCCATGTAACGTTTTCGAGCACTTTCGGCACGTTTACGATCTCGTTCTGCCAACTCTTCTTTGCTGATGGTCCGTTCTGGCGGCATTTTTAAGCTTCCGTTGCATGCCGCCGCAATTTTTGATGAGCCACCGCAAGCTAATTAAGAGAAAGCGGACCAGTCGCAGACGCCGGCACCACCCTCTTCATTCGGTTATCGATTTTCAGTGCAGTGGCAAGTCCGATCGAATCCCTCTCCACTTGAGCGTGCTCCTCGCCTCTTGTCAGTCAACTATATAAGACAACTCGCTCAGTGTAGGCAACGTTATTCGTCTTTCAAGCAAACCGTTGAAAAGTGCCCTCCTATGAACGAGGAGAGCGTTTGATTGGTCTGTTCAGACAACCCTGCGGGTGACCGCCCGATGCTTGCGTCTGCGGTTACGTAAATTTGACGTCAGGATATTGGAATAACAACATATTGTAATAGTTTTACGTTATAGGGCCCCTGGATAAACGGCAGACGAAGTGCGCGTACTTAAGAATAAAGGTATGGCGTCTCAGCCACGGCACGTCTCTTGCTTCTGACGTCACACACACACACACACACACACACACACACACACATATATATATATATATATATAGATAAAGTTGTTGTTTTCTTATCTTTCTCTCCATTTTACTGTCACCCCCCCCTTTCTTTTTCGCCGGCCGCAGTGCAGCATAATAAAAATGCCCCTCCATCTCATTAAAGGGGTGCTTGGTGAAATAAACATAGTCCGTGGATAGCATACGCTGCTGTGAATATCTCAGCCAAGTTTTGCAGTCGTGCGCGGCGCGTGGAGCTCGCAAGCGGAGCGCGAAGTCACCTTTTTCTCAAACGCTCTCTTTTCAACAGAAGCTTGCTCCTCTTTTCTGGACGCCCTATTTCGGAAAATGGGGGCTTTTTTTTTCTCAGCTGCACCAATTTTTTTTAAAGATTGCCGAAGGCAGACAGCACAATTCTAACCCTTTATCTAAATTACTCGATGAAGCGGCCATTACTTCTGCGAGAAATCAAAATGTTGAATTGGATAATTAACGTAATTACTATAATTACCTTTTTAATTAGTTACTTCGCGCCACATATTCCAATCTACGAATTATAGCCGCTTAGTTCGCACGGCGTATCCACTTGGAACGAATTCTCTGGACAGCACCAGTTCCGAGATATTAATTAAATACTTTTTGAAGAGACCGTTGTTTATGCATTGAAGCGCAAAAGTAACTGGAGCACCAATGCATTTCAACGGACACTTTGAAAATTAATATTTCGAGAATTCGTTCCAAGTGGGTACGCTGTGCGAACTCAGCGGCTATAATTCGTAGACCGACATATGTGGCGAAAAGTAAATCATCAAGAGTTAATTAGCGTAATTACGATAATTATTCAATTGAACATTTTCATTCCTTGTAGAAGTAATGGTCGCCTCATCGAGTAATTTAGATCGAAGGTTAGAATTGTGCTATCAGCCATAGGCAATTTTTAAAAAATTTGGTGCAGCTAAAGAAAAGCACCCTGTAATAAAGGAGGAATAAAACACCTTTACAAATATTCCTCGTGCAAGGGAGCAATTTGACACGCTTGGCGCATTAGCCCGCGTGGCATACCAACAATTTACTAATAAAAAAGTCGCAGTTTCGCCAGAAAGGCAGAGCATCGATTGCGAAAGCAAATTAGTAGACGGCCATAATAGGTAAGGATAGTAGCTTTATCGGCCATATAAATTTGTAAGCACTCGCTTATTAACTAAATTAACTAGCATGGTGTCAGCACACACAGGCAAACGTGCACACATCACAATCGGTGAACGAGGACACTCGTTGTCAAAACGTTGGCGTGAGGAAGCGCGGCAGCAGCAGCGAGCGAAGTGACCTTCGTGCAGTCTGTCGCTTCAACGCAAACTGAGCGGCGAGAACACAGCACACGCAAAGCTACGAGCCGTCGGCCCACATAGACTGTACCCACAAAGCAGATCGCCTTCAAGATAAAGACCGCGCGACCGCGCCATACGCAGTTCCATGCTGCCGAAGTATAACGCCCCCTCCCCCCTACCTCCCCTACCCCGGATTCCTTGCGCGCGATGGAAGACGGCGCGCTTCCTCCCTGTTTTCCTCCCTACGCGAGCGTGATTGAGCCGTGATCGTCGGCTCACTCGCACACGCTTTCAGTCGCACATACAGCATACGGCGCGCGGCGACGGTGTTATCGCTCTTGGACATTAGGCGGAACATCACGACGACGGCGATGCCGACGGCAAATATGCGCCTGCAGTGTCCATGTAATTGCTATCGCAATAAAGGTGTCCGCCACGCATCGTCTAGCTGACGTTGAAGAGAGGAATCACGGGACGCGTTCGTCGCCGAAATTCGCTGCGCGTCTCTCACCATGCTGTGACGCGTTTCGGCAAGGTCGAGCACGTCGTGCCTTGTGGATCAGCACTTTTTGATGTTGAATAAAGCTTCCACTCGTTCCGCAAGGTCCACCATGGTGGCCGAGGGACGCGTTCGTCATTGAAATCTGCAGCACGCCTCTCGTCGAAATGCGCCATTTTGCCTTGCTAGCTCATGAAAGGTTCGCGTACACCGATTCCCACGGTGCGTCGGATATGTATATTTTTTTCTTCGTCTTACTGGAACTCGCACTTGCGCCAGGGAGTAAAGATTAAAAAATCCGCCTCCATTCCACCCTGTGAAAGCGAATGAACAGCGAAGCTGTTGCCGACGTTAGACAAGCACGACCGACGTTAGACTTCGTTAGACAAGCACCACCACCACCAGCGACGTATGTCACTGGTGGTGGTGTATGTCACTGGTGGTGACGTATGTATGCTGCACGTGTGTGCAGCATACATACTCATTCTTATAGGCCCTCCGCCAAGCGCAAGTGCGTTATTGAATTGAATTTCTCGAAGTAAATTGCGTCAGAAAAGTCGTAAAGTACGAGCTCCGCACAAACTGCAGACATTATAGCTTGGTACTGTAATTCGAATATACGAGAATAACGGTATCGTCACGTGACACTATCGCCGGATGACGTAATCTGATGACGCCATCACGTGAAACGGAACATCCGCGATGACGTGTTGCAGCACACTGTGCACACTGCAGCATGCAGCACCCCCCCCCCCCCCCCATCCCGCGTCTTCGCACAATCTCCGGAATCGGCCCGCATTTTTGTGTGAGCGCTACGCACGCGGACACGAAAAATCCCGACCAACTAGGGGCTAACGACTACGCTGTAAAAGGAAAGGAAATTTATGAGCGTGTGCGAGGTGGTCTTGTAGAAACGATGAAAGAAATTGTGAGTACCTGTAGGCTGCGTGGCCTGGCTATTTGTGGCAGTGCGCGGCGGGGCCTGGCGGATAACAAAGGCGTGTGCAAGCCTGAAGCGAACAGCGCAGCAGACAGCATTCGAACTGGAAAATGCCTTGCACGCTTGCGCATACTGCCGCTGATGTAGCCGCTTCTCGTCGTTATAAGACGCTGATGTGCCGTGCGGTCGATGCCGTTGATGCTCGCGTGATATCATTAAAAAATTGTGATGGTGTGCTTGTGAACTGATCTGTCGCGCTTTTGTACGTTTTTAAAGCAGCTTACTTTCTTGCTACTTCTGGCAAGCCGTCCAAGTTAGAGGCTAATAAATGGCACAGCCGAAGTTATTCTGCAATGCTGTGTAAAGCGATAACATGAAAGCATTCTGCGTTGGCATAGCAACCTACTAACCATTTGCTGGCGCCGCCTCGCAGGCATTGACAGCTGGTCGCAGAGCCATTGGTAGTTGAGTTGCTTCTGGGATCTTCGGAAAAAAGCGTTTTTGAGGTCGATCATGACGTTTTTCTCCTGCAAATGAATGAAAATAAAGATCCACACACGACGCTAGCACAGTGTTTAATCTTAGTTTCTGGTCGCACCGAGAAATGACGCAATATGAATGAATGAGGCTCGGTGGCGATTGTTGTAACTTCGTGTTTGTACTGCGGCGCTACCCCGTCGAAGCATGCGTGGCTACAAGAAAAAAAAATGTATTTATTTTCCTAATATAGTGATAGATGCCTATAAGAGAATGCACTGTAATAAACTTCTACCTAAAATGTTACATATATATATATATATATATATATATATATATATATATATATATATATATATATACACGCCTTTACTGCTATGCCGTGATTTACAGCCAATTTTAGTCTGTATTTAAAACTCGAAAATGGAAGCACTGTTCATGTGTGCATTAGTTTCCCCGACCTATTCATTTGAGCGAATATATCCTGTTGCGACATAATTCGAGAACGATCATGGCGAAAAGGAGGCTTAATTTAAGAAAAATGTCAATCACAGACGCCAGTACGCAAAGCTAGAAGGAGCCCTGGGGATTTGAAGTATGTTTCTTTTTTCGAATTTGTTGTGGAACATTAATTCCGCATTTGTTAATACTCGTAACAAAAAGAACAAGAGAAAAGTGGAAGAAAGGACATGGACGCTGCATTTATTGGAACCCACAACCTTAGTATGCCATGCCGCACCGAACATGCGTAGGTTGTGGGTTCGGATCTCGTTAATGGCGTGTCCACTTTTGATGCACTTTTGTCCAGTTCTCTTTATTTCTTATCTATTTAACGCAAATTAATTCTCCCCTTTAAATTAACAAAACACTAATTTTTCAGTGTTTCTATAATGACTTCAGTGGTTGTTAGGTATGCAGTGGACCATGATGACGTCAGGCACCTTATTAAAAACATGCTAAGAGGCAGCGGATGAGAGGTAAAATTTCTGACGGCAGGACTGAGGACTATAAAGCAACATGCATTACCGTTGCGGTCAGCTTCCTTGCGAAGCAAGACCAAAATCTGGCACGGTCCGGGTCTTCATCGTTTCCTGTAAAATGCAGTTTTCCAACACATCATGCGCTGCACAGCATATCACTACATTGCACGAATTAAAAGCGCGATACCAGTGGTAATTTCCTTCTTCCTGCAGAAATTTAGTCTTTGAATGGAACAGCGCAAAAGACGGGACAAGCGAGTGGCAAGATCATACACACACACAGTGTGTGTGTGTGTGTGTGTGTGTGTGTGTGTGTGTGTGTGTGTGTGTGTGTGTGTGTGTGTGTTGCACCAACTAGCTCGGTTTCAGACCTAAGCGCAGTAAATTTTATACATTCTTGTGGTTGGTCCTATTTCATATGCACAATTTCGCCTCACGGTGGCTATCGGCGAGGCCAATTGCCCCGCATATGCTGTAGGCAAACTTATGTGGATGACTCGCATACATCGCGGATAAAATGTGACTACGCTCTCTCGTGGATGCGACTGGGAGACGTCTCCAAGACAAGGCGTTGAGCGCAGCGACGTTGGCTTTCATTATTGTAATTCTTTAAGGCAGGAAAGTAGCTGACACAAGCTAGCAGGAGGAACAAAAAGTAACAAAAAGTAGAAGGCAGCGGATTGAAGTTGCCAAGCGAAACGTACGCACTAAACAAGTCTGTGCTATTTTTTTTTCTTTCTCGTTCGCACAGCAGCAGCCCAACGGGCAGGCGGCAGAAGTATGGGTGAAGGGACAAACCTTTGGCCAGCACTTTAGAGCGTTTCAGCATTAATGCTACCGTTCTTACTCAACCGCTGACGCCCCGCATCCAGCTGGGTGCCAGTCAGGGGCGGTAAGTGTAAAACGGTAACGCCATATGCTGAAACGCTCTATTCATATTGACTGGTCCGAGCTCGTGAAACCATTGGTCTCAATATGCCATTGTGTGGCTCTAATTTGAAGGTACCCTTAGACAAACTGGACAAAAAACGGCGCCGCAAATGGTAGAGTAAGCGTTAAAAACTCGCCAACGGCGCAGTTTTAGTCCACGTATAACACTTTGCTGGTCAGCGCAGCGTGTGATGGAACGCAACGCGGTGAATTCTTCGAGACTGCCAGTCGTTCAGAGAACGTACTGACCACAGAGTGTGAATCCTGCGTGTAGTTCGCGTGCCCCGCGAGCTTTGTTCGACGGCCACACTCACCGCAGGGTCCTGCGTTCGTCGCCGCAATGAGGGCCAGGACCACGAGGAGCGCGCCGCGCGATGACATGCTGAAAGACTGGCGCGGCGGAAGCCGTTCAGGGCCTTTATATGGGAGGCCCCGAATGGGGTCACACCTCTGCTCGCTCCCATCGCCGGAACGGCTGTCAAAATAAGGCATCCGCAACTGCTGCCCCCACCTCCTTGCAGCCTGTTGCTGCGCTGCAGGACAGTGTCCGTGACTATCAGCATGGATGCTTTCGCAAAACCCGTGCATGCGGCCAAAACAGCACTCTTTCTGATGCGAATCATCAATGCTGCGCGGAGTAGGTATTGTGGAAAAGGGAATTGGACGTGCAATTAACTGCTCCACATCTTAGACATACGCGGCTGCGTCTGTTTTCCTTTCTTTTGTGTGCGTATTTAGGGTTTCAAATTCCTATTTAGTAGAAATGTACTAGCTGCTGCGACCCAGTACGCCTTCAATTTTCATATTCGTGACGTTTTCTTCCAAGGACCACTAATTTTTAAGAAAGTGACAGACTATAAAACAATTATGGGCTTTAACCCCTTACCGCATGGCGTATGATATATGCATGCGCAAAATATAGATAATAGATTCTTTAAAACTGAAGACAACTTGGCCCTCGTGGAGTGTGTCCTTAGTATGTCACATTGTCGCACTGTAGAGCCCTCGCATGCAAACCTCCACGGTGCAAGGATGAGCTGTCTCATTCTTGCAAATCCAACCTTCGTATGTGGCCACTGCCCGAGGAAGGTGCTTCTTTCTGGTCTCTTCCAGTCCGTCACACTGCCATATGAGATGCTTATGGTAAGAGCTTTATCTGCGGAGCAACTGCTGCAATGCGTGTTTTGTGGTGTTGGCGAACCGTTCTTTCTTCTACGCAGTGAACTGTACTACCATTTTGCTACCACGTCTTCATTGATTAAGATGCCAGTTCACGCGCTTGTGACTGTGAATCGGGCTTCACGAAGTATCTTTAGCGTATAACATTATCAAGTAAAATTAGTCAAGAAGAAACAGGCCAACCTAGACGTAGTAAGGCTATAAGCAGACCAATTGAGGCTGGTGCTTGCAAACAAATATGCAGCTTCAGAACAGAGAGATGAAGATGAGATCGAGATAATGAATGAAAGCGTAAGTAAGCTGGTTTCAAAAGCAGCAATTAAAGTGGGAGGTAAGGCATCAAGGCAACCAGTACAGGTATGCTCTCCCAAGTAACAAAGGACCTAATAAAGAAACGACAAAGCATGAAAGTGTTCAACTCAATAGATCAGATAGAATTGGCTGAACTGTCAAAACTGATCAACAAGAAGAAAGTACGTATGTAAGGGCTATTCGAAATTACAGCGTGAAAAGTTTAAGAAAGCAGTAAAATATGGCCGCAGGATGAAATCAGTGAGAAGAAAACGGCGTGATACAAGTCAAGATGTATGCGCTAAAGGATAAGAAGGATAATGTAATCACCAATTTTGATAGTATAGTAAAAGCAGCAGAAGAATTCTATACTAACCTGTACTGACGGCCCAGGGCAGCCACATTACCTTCATTCGAAGTAGTGATGAATAGAATACACACTAAGGGGGGGGGGGGGATGAAGCTCTAGAAGGGCCTTGCAATACATGAACCGGGGCAAAGCGGCATGAGAAGATGGAATAACAGTCGATTTAGTCGAAGATGGAGGAGATGTGCTTGAAAAGCTTGGCGCCCTTTATATGCGACGCCTCACGACTTCAAGTCTACCAAACAGCTGGAAGAATGCCAACGTTATACTAATCCATAAGAAGGGAGACTTTAAAGAATTAAAGAATTATAGGCGTATTAGCTTGCTTTCAGTATCGTATAAAATATTCACCAAGATAATATCCTATAAAATCAGGGCAACACATTTCGGCTGGCTTCAGGAAGGTATATTCTACAATGAATCACATTCAGGTCATCTATCGGGTAATCATGAAATCTGCGGAGTACAAGCAATCTATGCAATATATGGATTTAATAGATTACGAAAAAGCATTTGATTCAGTAGAGATACCAGCTTTCATAGATGCATTACGTAATCAAGGAGTACAGGAGGCGTCTTCATCAATATCTGCAAAGATTCCACAACTACATTGGTTCACCCTAAGAAAAGTAGAAAATTGCCTATAAAGAAAGGGGTCAAGCAAGGAGACACAATTACTCCAATGCTATTCACTGCATGCTTAGAAGTATTCAAGCTATTAGACTGGGAAAGCTTAGGAGTGAGGATCAACAGCGAATATCTCAGCAACCTTTGGTTTGCAGATGATATTGTCCTGTTCAGCAACACTGGGAACGATTAATTAAGGAAAAATGAGACATCCACCCAATCGTAGCAATTGCTACAAAGGAAACCCATACGGGTTCTTCGAAAGGAAAGCCTTGCAGTTTAAGAAAAATTGGGAACGAATCACAACAAATGATTGAGGATCTTATCCAAGAAAGTGTGAGAATGGGGTTGAAGATTAATATTCAGAAGACAAAGGCAATTTTGATTAGCCTAGAAAGGGAACAAGAATTCATGATCACTAGTCATCCTGTAGAATATGCGCAGGAGTATGTTTATCTAGGTCAATTACTCACACGAGACTCTGATCACGGAAACAAAATTTACAGAATAGAAATGGGTTGGAGTGCATACGGTAGGCATTACCAAATCCTGAATGGGAGCTTACCACTGTCGTTGAAAACTGTACAGCCATTGCATTCTGCCGGTGCTAACATATGGGGTAGAATCTTGGAAGTTAAAGGGACACTAAAGCAAAACAATAAATCAGTTTAAACTAATGAAGCATTGTTTGAGAAACCTGCAGGCAGTCATTTCAAAGAAATAATTTGATTGTTAGATGAGAAAATGAAGGTCCAAGTATCAGTATTTGAATTTCGCGTCGAAACCCCAGCGCCGGTACGTCAGCGTAACGTCAGGGATTCCAAAGTATGTTTTCGCATTTGGGCCGCGTTGGATGAATAAAGGTTCCAGAAACTTGCCATGTTTAATATCTGGTTCCTTTAGGACACAATGTAGTCAATCTGTACCGCTATATATAATTAGTAGGCCCTAGAACATGCCATCAAAATTCAAGACGTCACAGTCCCCAGGTACGGGTACTTAAGTAGGCGTCGCCACTCGTATTTCGTTCTTGCGCTTTCTCTGGCTTACCAAACGTCTTATCGTTGTAAGAGTGGTGTTTTTGGTGTTGTAGAACGGTAATTTATTGATGCAGAAGAAATCATTTTTCACTTTAGTGTCCCTTTAACAAAGAAGCTCGAGAACAAGTTAAGGACGGCGCAAAGAGCAATGAAATGAGGAATGTTAAACGTAACGTTAAGAGACATGAAGAGAAAGCTGTGTGTCAGAGAGCAAACAGGGATAGCCGATATTCTAGGTGACATTAAGAGGAAAAATTGAGCTGGGCAGGCCATCTAATGCGTAGGCGGACCATTAGAATTACAGAATGGGTGCCAAGGGAAGGGAAGCGCATTCGAGGATGGCAGAAAACTAGGTGAGGTGATGAAATTAAGAAATTCGCATGCGCAAGTTGGAATCAGCTAGCGCAAAACAGGGGTAATTGGAGATCTCAGGAAGAGGCCTGCATCCTGGCAATGGACATTAAAATAGGCTGATGACGATGATGATGGTGGTGGTGATGATGATAATCAAGGGGGCAGAGGGGTCTGTACTCGAAGGTTGTTTCCATTTTCTTCTTGCTTCCTCAGGCTGGGCTGTGACGCAGTACGGGGATCGCCACGAGCGCCGGGAAGAAGCCAGGTCGTGGACGGTCCCGTTGTCGTTTGCGTTGACCTGACCGGATGGAAACCATTAAACCCGACCTCTTACGTCCTTTTGGTCTGTGATCATACAACACTCGTTCTTGAGCGCATGCCCCGTGTTTCTCAGCTTGGGAAGAGAGAATGGCGCGAAAGGCTGGGAAGTTGTTAGGGTATATCGTGCTCTTCTTGACGTGTTTGTCGCTATTTTGGGGCCTTTCAGGACTCACTCGATAGCGAGGACTACTTCGGAATAGAAGGCGTATCCTCCAGATGGCAGGTCTGTTTTCGATGACGGCCATCTTGGGTTTTTGCCATAATGGCGGCAATTTGAGTGCGCGAATCCAGGATGCAATGTGGTAAATTGGGAATTTTACACTGAAGTTGCCGTAACGCAGCGGTATCTTTCTTTTCTTTTTTTTGCTAGTGGTGAATGAATTTTGAGCGAGCACTCAGTGAATCGTCAATGCCAGCGCTCATAAAAGCGAGTCGACGACCCCCCCCTCTCCCCCCCCTTTTGGTCTTGTTCATCTACGTCCTTGCTAAAGCAGACACTAATTCAATGCATGGTTACTTGCAGCGGTTTCTTAGTGTAGAAACGATTTGTGCTCTCTCTCGCTATAAAACAAGGTGCTTGTGGTCAATAAATCCACTGTCACGAACCGATTTTAATGAAACAGCTGTATTGACGCATGGCGACAGTTTTCATGCCGCTTGCGTTTTGTGCGAGCCTGTTCTGAATATAACAGTGTGGTTAACCGGCGCCAACTGGACGAAAAAAGAACAGCAACGAAAACAAAGACAAAACAGAAACAAAACAAACAGAAATAGCACTTGGTATGCGCATGAGGACGTATCATACTCGTGATACACGGAACGTCTACCGTCCAGAAGCACTGAGGTTCAAATCAGATGGAAGCAGTAACTGGTCAAAGTCAAGATAAGGAAGAGAAGTTTAGAGTATCGACGAAAAAAAAGGCAAGATATTGATAGAGCCGGAATCGTTGCACCCAAAGATAACTGCACAATATAGGGTGTCTCATCTAACGTTAGCCAAGCTCTTGAAAAATAAAATATAGAATATACGAGGCCGCAACCAACGGTATTCTGTCAGCAGTGACGTACGGCAGCAGAAGGATTTTTTTTCGTAACCTAAATATTGATAATGAGATGAGATTGATTAACGAACTTGTTAATAACAGAATTGAGGGCGTCGAATTTTTTTAGAAAAGTAATAATTGTGTTTTAAAACAGCCGATTCAGTTGTTTTGAGTGTGCTATGTCTCGCGTAATTATTTATCCCGCATTATGTAAAAAACATTTCGAAATATGAAAATAGTCGCATGAATGAGCGCCCGCGCCGCAACATCAGCAGTCCCAGGCGTTACTCGGAAGAATGAACTCTGTTCAATGCCTAGCTCGGCGGCCACGTGAAAGTGGCGATGAGGCATCGGTATTAGCGTTGGTCACCGCGAACTGCGAGCTTCCTTCTCCGCGTTAAGCGCGAAGTCCATGCAGCGCGCAGCGGCATTGAGGAGTGGGACAAATGCATTGAGGACAGAGTTAATTCTTCCGAGTAGGACCGCTTCATATTTCACGCGTGATCTTTATAACGCGGAAAAAAAAATTACGCGAGACAAAGTACACTGAAAACAACTGAATCGGTGTTTTAAAACACAATTATTACTTTTCTATCAAAATTCGCCTTCTCAATTCTGTAATTGAAATGTTCGTTAATTAATCCCATGCAGTTACCTATAGTTCAATTATGAAAAAATCCTCCGGGTGAGGCAGGTCACTGGTGACAGAATACCATTGGTTGCATCCTCGTATATTCTATATTTTATTTTAAGAGCTTGGCTAACGTTAGCTGAGACACCCTGTATAGAGACATAAGTTTTAATGAGGATAGAGATCAAGGAGAGATAGGAAATACGCTAGACGACAACGCATGCATGTAATACCCGATTAGCTCAAGCAGGCTAGGGGACCATTTTTCACCACCCCGTTTCAACGCGGATGCCAATAAAACTTATCATCATCATTATCATCATCCTCATGATTATGTCTCGATTGAATTGATCGATCTCGTCTGGAAAGGTGGAAAGAAAGCCCTGTGGTCGGCTCACTCAACCTGAGATCGAGTTAAGCGCAATTAAAATTACTTGTTGCTGGGCAACTTCGTGCGGTTTACGGTGCATTGTGTCTAACGGCGCGAAAACAGGTACCATGCAGAGAACACGACACACACAAGGCGCTTCTGTGTGTCGTGTTCTCGGCGTGGTGCATGTTTTTGTGCCGTTAAATATAATTTACAGCAGTGACAATTAATTCACGTGATTCGGCTGCGGCATTATGCAATTCGCAATGCCACGAAAAGTTCAAAAAGCTATAAAGCTGAATAACCACTGAGACTGCCCTTGTGACACTGACATAGTATGGCACATGTGTAACGCAAGACTGACCAGCAGTCCTCGGACAGGGTCGCCTGTGCACCACGAGAGACGGGTTGGCCCACACGGGGAGTGTCCGAGCTTTCGAGAAAGAGTCCCACTGTTCTTAACCACAAGTGACGGTCAGGGCACGTGGCACCAAACTGAGATATGGCGCATGTACCATCTGCGCATATGCGTTTGTTCATAGTGCGTCGTGAACATCAAGAACACTATCAACTTTGAAAGCGAGTGCCACTGTCAACTGGCCTAAAACAAACTTTACTGATAAATAGAAACAGCACTGCTTTCTTTCGCCACGAGTAGACTGGACGCGTGCAAAAGCCTTTTCTTTCTTGTATGCCCCCTCTCTCCCTTTTTTTTCTGCGCAGTGAAGAGCGCAGTTGACCTCAGCTTACCAGGAAGGGTGTAGAAAGCGTAGAAACGTATTGGTTTTGAGCCAGCGTGTGGTCGAGTCGAAGCTCAGGGGCCGGGATCGGTAATAACGGTCCCGGAGCTGCATAATTGAAGGATTCGGCGGCCTAGAAGGACTCAGCAATGATCAACATTCAGTTAGCGCAGTTCCTTAAAGCCTTCTTGACAGGACGTAAGAAGACTGAACAAGAATGTATCGAAAGCCCATCGCCGGCACGGTTGGCCGTCTTTGACAGGAAAGCAGCAAAGGTAAGTCGGCTGTTCTTATTTATTTATTTGCTGGTAAGACACAGGAGTGGTTGCCTCATCTGAATGACTGCTGATCATCGTCGGCAATAAAATTTGCATTAACGTGAGTTTGTAACGTGAAAACCGAATTGCCGACTGCTATGAGAGGAGGCGAAACACTGCAGTACTCAGCTGCGATGGCGGTGACTTCCGTCGCTAACCTGGTCTGCCTTGGTGGCAAAACAGGAGCAGCAAGTGCTCTTTATTCACGGCCAGTTCGCTCGGGAGAGCCAGTTCGACCTTTGTACTTAAATGTGCTGCATATTTGCGGCTTTGAGCCCTTGTTAATCGTGCTAGGAAGGCTTTGCGCGCGCTTTGTTTACGCATAACGTACTGCTGTGAAATTATTTCGCAAACATTTAACGGACCTTAACTTGTACGTACGTTTCTTGCAATCCATTTCTTTAAAAAAGTTTGTTCCAATTTTTTTCTGCTGATTCTCAAGGTAACTAACACATCAATAATCTTCAAATTTTAGCAACAAAGTTTAAGGTACGAGGTTGAAATCTTTCAAAGTAGTTCTAGGAATTGTCTCCGAATGTAGCAATATTTGCTACAGCCGTTTCTTGTGTGTGTGTGCGTGCGCGTGCGTGCGTGTGTGTGCGCGCGCGCGCTTTTTCTTTTTCAAGTATGTTCGGCATGTTAGGGAAAATATGAGCAAAGATTCAAGACTAAGTGCACTGATCAGCGCGTCTGATTTCCAAGGAGCGGATGATCATTTGCGCGATCGAGCTCTCGTGCGTAACAGAGATGAAGCATTCGATAAGACATGTTGCGGACAACTGCGTCCGGCAACAGTGTGCCTAGCGCTTTCGTCGGCGAATTCGAGCTTGCCTGCACACATTGTTGCGCTCGTGACTGCTTGGTCACTTTCAGAGTATTAATCGAGCACGGTTTTGGCCCAGCTTGCGTCGATAAACGAGCGATACGAAACCTCAGTGAAGTCCGCCTGCAGCGATAAATCACCGATAACGTTCAGTGACGTTTGCATTTGCTTTCTGCATAGATAAATCGCATAAAACAATGAGCAATCGGTTCACTCCTGAGTAAAAAAAAAGAAACCGACACGCACACACGTTAGGTTCTTAGTGACGTGCTGCTACTAAATGTAAGGTTAATAAAAACCAGGTCAACAAGCCAGTTAGGTAAAAAAAAAAAACAATTTCCGAAGCAACTAGCCTGTACTAAGTGCCTTCTTCGCTGGCATCGATTTTAGTAGAGCCCCAACGGCGCTTTTTAAGTCCTCCTTTCACGCCCTTGGCGGCTGCTGAAAGGCGCGTTGAACCAATGAAAGCCTTGCACGTAAAGGCATATGTAATGATTTGCGCTGCTACATACGGCCGGAATCAAGAACCGTTTCGTACGTTATCGCAATACGTCATTACAGCAACAACCGTCGGCGAAATGCCACGTGTTTTTTACCATGGCAGTGTCTATGCTCCCCCTAGCCGCAAAAATTTCTGGAACTAATTTCTCCCGCCACTCGCCTCATATCGGCTCTCGGAAGGTTAGGTTAAGGCACAGCTGCAGGCTCTCGTGCACACCTGCAGGCACTTTTTCCCGGCAGTTTATCTGGTGACTTCCGAGCGTCAGTAAGAGGTGAGTGCCCGAACAAATTCGTTTCAGAAACTCTCCCGGCTGCCGGGAGAATAGACGCTGGCTATTGCTATAGCCTTCATCATCTCAAATACACTAGTTGAAACAATGAGCAGTAATACCGGTTTCAAACAAATGCGATGCTGTATTTGCCACTCGTTGTCTACAATTACTTATTGAAGAAGTCAATGCAACCATCTTGACTGTGCATAATCAAAAAGGCGGCATGACATAACCACGACTGCTTACGATTGCCATCGCACTGAACAACAGACCGAATGCTCGACCGGGTATAGTTGTGCCTAATGAGCACAACGAATCGATTATGGGTCTCACGCGCTTCTAAATGCTTAATATACAGTTTATCATAGCTGATTAAACAGTTGCTACCCTGTTTAATTTTCAAGTTCATCTTGTAGTAATAGGGTACTGCGCCACAAACACGGACAACAGAAATAAAAGAGGATTGGACGCGCGCAGGCTGGGGGGTGCGCGTCCTGTCCACTTTTACTTCTAATGTCCGTGTGTTTATAGCGCAGTAACCCCGGTACGACAAGGTCAGCTTCCACCAACTAGCCGAACTTGCCGCTCTACTTCATTTTTAAGAGCATATTGTCACGAGGGCGAGCATTCATGAGGACGTCCTCCCCGTCAGTGGCGCTGTTTTGCTGTGAGGTTATGATGAGGATTAGTTTAAGGCAAATTCAATATGAGGGATGCAAAAATGGGATGAGTTGAGGGCGGGGCCCTACGCGAACACGACGAGAGTGAGGGAGAGAACCTTGCATAGACTTGTTTTGGGCGAGTTGGTAATTGTTCATTTGCGATATGCGTGTGCCCATAAACCAGGACGAGTAGGAAGAACGACACACAGCGCTGTTGGTGTGTGTCGTTCTTCCTATCCGTCCTGGTTTTTGTGTGCTTGTATATACTGAAATGAATTGCCTTGAATGATGCTATGGATTTGCAGATTGGATGTGCGAGGGCTCGAAAAAAAGAAATGCCTTACCGAATTGTTTTCCCCCTCCGGCATAAGAAGCGAAAAAAAAAAAGGTATTCATTATAATGACACGAATTCAGCTAAATTGCTTGAAACTGCCATTGGTTTCACTTTCTGAATGTATAAAAGGTTATGCCAATTCAGATTTCACCTTCTTTTATTCTAAGGCATATTCAGTACCTTCGAAGTTCGTTGCCTTGAGTAACAAACTCGACGTAGCTGTGGCCTGTTGCGAGACTCAGGATGCGATCTTTTAAGGATGCAAAAGATCGTAAAAGATGGCGTAAGAAATATAGAAAGGGTAGTCCTAGTAAAGATGTCAGTCACCGTGATCCAGCAAAAACTGGCATCTAAAGAAGTCTGCCACGCTCTCTTGTCTCATGGATGTTCGAGCAACCCTGCAGGAAAGAATACGGCTGCGATTCCACGTAGTGCAAAAAGTGTGTGACAGTGAAAGACTGGCAAATCCATGCAGCGTTCATTAGGTATGCATTCAATTGTACGAACTATCAACTGCAATTCTTTGTTTGGCTATGCTATGTTTTCTTTTTTTTTCACGCCTGCAAAATTCTTGTAAAGTTTCCGTCTATTTCAGGTGCCTGTGTAGTGTTATTTTATTACATTTAGTGCACGCCACGCACACCTCTCTTCGCATCAGCGAACTCATAACTCACAATAATTTTCTGTCTAGCGTAAACTAAGGCAAACATTCATTCTCTGGCTTTCTTTCTTATCGTGTCAGGTTGTGGGGCAGCGTTTCGTCCACTTTGCCCAGTTTCACCACCAGGAACTTCCAGATACAACGAAAAAAAAAAATCGAAACGTTTGCTCGCAAATGTAAATTAACTTACGTGCCAAAACCACGATGCGGTGATCAGGCACGCCGTAGTGGGGGACTCCGAAAATTTCGACCACCTGGGTTCTTTAACGTGCACTAAATGCAAATATGCGGGTGTCTTCGCATTTCGCCGCCATCGAAATGCGGCCGCTGGGGCCGGGATTCGATCCCGCGACCTCGTGCTTATTAGCCCAACAGCATAGCCACAAGTTACAATGACGCGTTTGTCCGCAAATGTAGAAAGCTGACACAGTGGCCAATTTTCGTTGCAACATTCGTGGCAGCAGTGACCGAGCTCACATAGTAACGCGTCGAGTATCATATATGCAAACGCGCCGTGGAAACTTGTGGCTACGATATTGGGCTGCTAAGCACGAGGTCGCGGGATCGAATCCCGGCCTCAGCGGCCGCATTTCGATGGGGGCGAAACGCGTCGGGTATCATATAAGTATATGTATGTGTACATGTACATATGTATGTGTGTATATAGGTATTTATATATGCATATTGTCGCGGTGCAATGAAGCAAGGAGACGAGGACATGTATAACAAAAACAGCTTGTTGTTGTTGTTGTTGTCCTGAGGGGCCGTGGATCATACCCACAGTGGGGGATTGGCCAAGAATCGGGCGGTTCAATTAGGTGCATAAAAATAATAATAATAAGGGAGTTAACAATTTGAGCGTTGGAGTCTAAAAGTAAACGTCTTCTGTTTGGAGAAAAAAAAAGAAATAATCAAATGAAAATTGGGTATAAATAATAATAATAATAATTAATAATAGATAAGAAATAAAAGAAAGCTATGGTTGGGAGGGAGAATGATCAGTCTAACATGAAAATCGATTGGCTTCAATCAGGTAATTTTGGATTGCCAAGCAAACATTTCTGTGGCTGAACCAAATAATGGAGGCTCCAAAAGATAGGATCACAGGCACTGATAAAGTTGACCAATAGAGCGAAGCGGGATTTCGAGTATTCGTTTTCTTACAATAGAAAAACGTCTGTAAGACAACAAGAAATGGTCTATTGTCTCCGCTTCGCCACAGAATGAGCACAATGGTGAGGGGACCAGACCAGACCTGTGGAGGTAGTGTGGAGGTAACGCAGGTATACGGCAGCGCAGCCTCGTGATGGACACTTCAATTTTCCGTATTCGGCAAAAAATCTGTGCCAAGGGTATAGGAGATGTCCTTAATCCACAGAGTTGGTAACTGCGGGGCCTGATAGTATGACACTCCTGTTTTAGTAGTCGAGCCTAGAGAGGCCTTCTTCGTCTTCTAATCTCCGCTAGGCCGATGCACGAGACGAAGCCTACTAAAGCTCCCATCGTTGTCATTGTCGTCGACATAGAAGAGACGCGGCAATATATATATATATATATATATACATAATCTCTCACACACACACTCGGATCTTCAAAGTGAAAGACGGCTATTTTTTTCGTGGGAAAAGGTTCAGCTCTTCACGGCATAATCTGCTCCCACTTTTCTCCCGTTTATCTTATTTTTTTAGCCTGCAATCTAAGCTTGTTTCTTTTCTCACAAGATTTATCATAATCTGTTCTTTCCCATAGATTACAAAAGCCCTAAACATGGTTAAGTACATGAAAGGCTGCCACTACTTTAAAATCTACGTTGACTTTGTGCAGCCGCGCGATAGGACAAGATGCAAGAAATACAAGAAAAACATAACAGGGCTAGCGCTGTGCTCTCAGTATTAGTCCTGCTGAAGTTTCTTTTTGTTTTTGAGATTGTTTTGTTTTTCTTGTCATCATTCCATCGCGCTGCTTCAATATACTTTCAAGATGATCCAACTCGCCCGAATCAAGTTGTTGCTACTACATTGACTGATAGTACATTCTTATTCGAAACAGAAAACGCAGAAAGTAAACCAGAGCGGATATCAAGGGATGAAGTCCCATATTCAGAAATGCATCTTAACTTCAAGCCCACGCTTTACTTGATCTAAATGATGCCTGTCGTGAATGCACCGACAGAAACGCAAGAAGCATTCTTGGAACATTCACGCCAGGTGTCATTTACATAGCCAAGCGTGGACTTCGCATTAAGATGCATTTCAGAATGCGGGGGTAAGTATATCTACAGGAACCGATTCACTCGGCCTCCATATATGATTGCATACACGTGGTGATTTGGCCAGGGCTAGTTATTGTTCTGGTACTTGTGTTGCTATACAGTTTTCTTGGCGGACATCTTTATTAAAGGAGCAATGGAATATAGCGTACTTTCCTAGAGCAGGTACCCAGAAAAAGGCAAAGCTGGTAGGTATGGCACAGTTCGAGCTGATGCTCGTAGAGCAACAGACCACCTGTCATGGCGGCCGGGCGGAAGAATGCCTTGTGTAAATTAACAACAAAAGAGAACGAGACAACGCTCGTTCTGACCAAGCTACATTTTATTGCAGCAGGACAGCCAACATGACCTACTAATGGCTGTTGTCGTGATGTATTGTCTGTCAGCTAGATTCCTCTTGTACTTCGTTCTTGATTGTTCAACGATGACCCTGTATATAATTATCCCGGCAGTTCATGTTAAGTAGACGTTGCGGGACACTAGCTCGCAGAATCAATCAAAATCTTCAGTTCGAGGAGAGGAACGGGAAAAGGTAACGGAACAGACCCAAAACTACAGTATGAAGATGTTTCATATATATATATATATAATGGTTTTGTTTTCGTTCATAGGCGTCAGAAGCTTCTACTGTTATACACGCTGTTTAATTTTATGCACAGTGACATTAAGTAATTTAGCGTGTTCATAAAACAGTGAACGCGGCTGTACAATCATTATAATCGTACTAATTGACCTTAGTATCGTGCATCGACTGTTACAGTTAGAAAAACTTCCATCTTAACTACTAATGCCCCCCCCCCCCTCTGGATCCGCCAGTGCTCTCAACTGTGGGGTCTCACATGTGCCTTTGGAACAAAATAACGACAACGCAGTAGTGAAAACATCAAAAGGGAATTTATCGCACCTTTCATACCCTAATGCCTGCTAGCCGAATTGTTATCCGGAGAACATGCTGGATGGACGCACGACAAATAGAGGAAGTCCGACTCACCGCGACCGGATAGCCAGCGAATATGTTCGCCACCATGCTGGACACCTACGCCTAATCGTTCGCGCGAATGGTGGCGGGTTCGAACGATCGTATACGTTCATTCCGGTGTCGTGCTCTTAAGCCTTTCTAGCGACGGTCCCGCGAAGCGTGGATAGGCGCATGCGCGAAAGATCCGCGCCGCTCGTCGACCCCAAGTCCAAGAGGAACAGCCTATTACCTTTTTGCGCCCGAGCAACCCCACCATTAGATGGCGTTAGCAGCGCAACAGTCGCGCCATCTCTCATGATAATCTGCAACCACACAACCCGCCCCGATGCTTTGCTGCGCGGAGAAGCCGGATTACAGGAGACACCAGAGCCATGCGGGGAAAACATCAGGGGACGCGTGAGAGTCGAGCGTCCCCACACAGCCTGTTGTCTAGTGCCAACGCTCACTCATCTCTATTGCGTGAAGTATTTAAGGTGGCCCATAAAACCTCATGTCATAGAAGAACACGGATGTTTCAGCGGATGCCACCACACATTGGTACGTACCTCGGGAAACGAGGCAGCTAATCCTCTTCCGACTTGAGCAGACCACCTTGACTTTTCACTGACGATACCATAGCAAATTCGACGGCACCCGGCTGTTTATACGCTGCTCCATACAGAGATCACACCAGAATGAACGCGTCACCAAGGCAATATAGGCTGCACCAGTCTCTGGCCAAACTTTAACGCGGCGATCAAGGTTGCTTCTGTTCAAGTTACCTATCGGATTACCTACCTAGATTCTCAACTACAGGACTAGACTCTTCTGTAGTGCGTGTGTGCGTGCGCGTGTGTGTCCCTTTTTCTTTATCCTCTTTAGACGGGTGGGGGCATGGTCTTCTTCAGGAGACGATTGTTAATCTACTTCTTTGTGGTGTTCATATACTTGCATCACTAATAATAATAATCTTGTAATGAGAAACGACGGAAGTGTGATCGTGTCTATCACTATTGTTGAAAGCTGGGCAAGTTGGTTAGTGGCAATGTGAAACATGGTTGCAGTAAAAAGGAAGACGAAAGGCAAACGCTAAATGCACGTGCCAATACTGTGCTTTTCGTGTTTGTGTTTCGTATTCCTTAGCCCTGTAACCGTGTTTCATAAAAATAATCTTATGTGGCGCACCAATTACTTTGACAGCAATAAAGAAAAGGAGCAGCATGTCATCAGATGCACATAGTATAGAATGTCGGGCTCGTTCAATGAGCTCGGCATGGCACATCGTTTTAGAAGAATGTGAACATGGTGAGATTTGCCAAATAATAAATTAACAAAAGGCTACCTAAGGCGGGGCATGCTCACTGAGCGGATGCAAACTATTGCGCAGGAATGATCTTCTCCATATGATCACTTAGGAACTGTCGTGTCTGCGCAACAAGCACAATCCTCCTGCGACAGAATCATTCGGAAGCCTCCACTGGCACCGAAATTCCTCCTTGCAGACTGCAAAAACTTGTTCTCTCATGATATGCGAACCAAAACGAATATTGACAACTTTGAATAGTGAACACCCCTACTAAGGAGTAGCAAAACGTACGAATGTGACAAAGCGTAGAAAAAGAAATTGAGAACTGTCAGCAAGGAACACGGTAGCCAAAAGAAGTGACATTTATAACACGGAAAAATAACAAATAACAAACATGTTCAGAATATTTAAAAAAAATGTACACGCAGATCACAAAGCCTGAGTCTTATACAAACAAGTTTCTAGAGCAAACAAACATGGATACTGAAAGGAAAGGCATATACCAGTATCACTCAACTTGGACGGGTGGTGAAAAAGCAGTAAAAGAAGATAACATTCTGTCTGAGAAGATAACTTTATCGATGCATGATAATCTAGATCTTTCGCATGTTGCGCACATACGGAAAGAACATTTTTGCAAATCTGTAAGTCAGCTGTATACGAGTACAATGCATACTTGCTATAATCATCGGTCGATAAGAAGACATAGTTCGCGATCTAATTGAGGGACGTCGTAAGGGGGGACCCCGCTTTAATTTCGACTCCTTAAATTTCTGTAACGTGCACCTAGTCCGCGGTGTACGAGCGTTTTTGCTTTCCGCGCCCCCCGGAATGCGGCAACCGCATTCAGAGCTACCGCGGGGGGTCGCTTTGAACCTCCGCCCGAAGTTTCATTCGTAGGAAAGCTTTAATATCTTGCGTGCCTTTAGGCACGTTGCATTCATCCTTCAGCTAATTTCCCTCGGAGATAAAAGCAGGTACGGAAATATTCGCTGATAAAAACGAGAGTACCGCTCAAGTACACATACATTGTCTGCATTGGTAATATATCGTTCTTAATGATATTTTCCCACCAACCGAGTGCAGTGCAGTTAAAAAGGTGACGTGCAATGTGGCTTACGCAACCACTGCGGGCTGACTGTGGTGAACATGGCGTGTTTCCCCTTTTGTTTCGCAGGGATACTACAGCTTCGCCTGGCATACCTCATCGGGCGAAAAATGTGTCTCTGGGACTGGAGCGATCGTGCCGCGGCGGATACCAAAGTTTGTAAAGCGCCATCACGTCGGAGTCGGTCTTTCTTGCCTGAGCAAAATTTCGGTTTCAAACTCTGCCAGCGGTTCCGAGTGGAAGGTGGTGGTATCCGCGGACGTCCGAAAGCTCGGTCGCATCTGCCCGCGCCTCCGTGAGATTTCCCTGGACGGCTTTAGCTTTGGTGCCGCACATCGGAAGCGACGCGTCAAGCTCCGCGACTTCCCCAAGCACATGATCTCCCTCTCTTTGCGCAGCTGCGTTCTCGATATGAAGACGTTCTTCGCGGCGGGACCCACCGAAAACGGCGAGCTGACTGCGCTTGATCTAGGTCGGTGCTTCTTCCTCAACGAGGAGAAGTCTAGCAGCAAGAGGCGAGTGGCTTGGCCATTGTTCCCTTTGCTCGAGAGACTGTGCTTGGAAGGCTGCCCGTTCCTCTTTTCCGAAGCTCTTCTAAGCGATGTCCTGCTTGGATGTCCTTCGCTGCAAGTGCTGGACTTGGAAGGCACGTCTCTGCAGAGTACAATCGACGTCGCGCTCATTGGGCGATGCCTACCGAAGCTCAGAGAACTTTTCATTGGTTGGACTGACGTGAACGACTCCTCATTTCTCGCACTGGAGCGAGGATGTTTCGAGGAGCTGATTACTTTGTGTCTCGTGGGAACTCACGTCACGAACTTGGGTGTGCTGGCGGTCTGCGGTGTTTGTCCGCGGCTGCGCACAATCCGAGTGAATATAGGGCGCTGGGCTGTCAAGAAGCTTGAGAAAATGGATGTCTGTCGCTTCGTCAGCATTGAGATAGCATGCTTCAGGAGTGACAATGTGCACGCGTTTCTGCGTCACGAGGGGTGCGAGCACTTTCGCGAGCACGTGTAAACGGTCGTGCCGGTACCACGTGACGCATGCACTTACTTGACAAATGCTGGAATATACAAACTGCATGCACATATTCCATTGACGTGCTAACTGCGCCAAAAAAGCGTGGATGACTGTTGTCTTTTTTGTTATTGTTAACGCATGCTTACTTCAAATATAGTGTAATTGCGGTCAACAGACACGCGTGTTGTAGACTTGGCACAGAATTTGAGCTGTCTGGGTTTATTTTACGCAGTAACAGTTATCTAAATGCCAATAAATTATTGCTCTTTTTAGCTCATACGCGCTACACTAATGTGCAGGAATTCTGAATTTATATATTCTCCAAAAGGAAAATTTGGGCTTCAAGATGGGCGGGGGGGGGGGGGGTGGCACAATGCTTTGCCATGCTATTTCAACGAGTATTTTACGTTAGAACAAGTGAGTGACGCGAACGGGTTTTCACTTTCGTTGTTGCTGAACTCAGTTCGTTCAATCGAAAAACAAATTTGACCAGGTTTATGATATACGGTGCTAACAGCGACGGCAGAATAAACTGAATGTGCTTTTGACTTTCTCCCCATTATTTTTTTCGCCTGTCGCTCGGAGACATTGTAACGCATCAAGAGTGAGCGCCTGTGGATTTCCCCCTGACGCGGCCGATTCGGGGCGAGTGGGAAAATGCGGGCAGGTCTGCATATTTCCAAGCAACCGATGGTCGCCACATTGGAACTACTGTGACAAATACGAACTTCCGCGCTGGACAATGCTTCTGCAACGGAAGAGCAATTCTCATTTCCGCCGAAGCAGCTGCGGTGACTGAATAAACCATTCTAGGCCTCTCATTCAAGCCGCAACCGCATAATACGTGCGATTCACGGTGTGAACGACACGCCAACACGCGAGGTCGCCGAGCGAGGTGCGATGAAAAGAAAAAGAAAAAAATATCGCGTTGCTCTTCTGGCCTAGAACAGCAATTCGCAGCTGCTAAATGCAAACCATTGCGGTAAATATCTGAAATAACATTGTCGGATTGTCCCGCGATCAATCTTTTTTTTTTACCAAATGAGAAACATTTGCGTACAAGCAGCTGATTAAAGTGCGTCCTCTTCGAGTTTTTTTTTTTTTTGTTCTCAACCTGCATTTCTTTTCTTACAGCGAACACCAATGCTTAACGCCTTCCAGAATGTAAGTAAAAGTCCACGATTAAAAGAATAAATATTAAGCTACAGCTCTGTGCAAATCCTAGCGGTCAGTATTGCGCGAAGTCATGAGCCTTGACAAGCATTATAGTTTGCTACAATTTTTTTTTTGTAGGAAACTCCGCCGGCAAGTTCGTTTCTCTGGTTGCGCGCGCTCGCTGTCCCGCTGTTGACGCGAGTATTTCACACCTCTTGCTCGCGTGCCAGTGTCGCTGAAAGTCATTCCCGGCTAATTCTCTGGGCCACAGTGTCCAAAGCGAAGATTTCTCTTCCTGCTTTAATGGGTTTGGCGTGGTTCCGACTGCTGGCTGCTGCCCTCAGCTGACTCGGTCGGTATCTCGACGGATATATTTGTGCACATACCGAGCGCTTATACAGCGAAGCTGTGCTATATGGTTAGGGCTCCATGCATTTCTCGTGTTTGTGCGTCAACAATAAAAAAGGTGAGCATGGGCCGATCATCGAGATAGTGCAATACCGGGCGGACCCGCGACGGAGGTGAAGCAGTCAAGCAATCCGCCCCTAATGATAATGATGGTACTACTACTACTAATAAATGCATTGCAAGATGCATTGTTTCAAGTCACTGCAGGAATACTGGAATCATTTGTCAATAGCACATGGACACTCCTGCCGGAGGTGTTGCCATATACGCAAAGGACAAAATGTATGTACAGTCGTGCACCCTTCTCTTGCAAGAGGACAATGCCTCCGACTGCGGGGAAGTCTGTGCCGTACAAATGAGACGGAATTGCGATATACACTATATATCCAGGCACACCCACGTGTGATATTGAGAAGTTCAAAACCGCGCACTTTGCGTTGGTTAGCCATGATGAAACTATACCCTGTGATCATCGTTGGAGACTTCAGTGTGGACATTGTCAAACCCGACAAGAAATTGTTCACTCAATTTGTGCTAGAAGAGTTTGGTTTGAAGTTACACGCCAATCCTAATCGCTCAACAACGGTCGTGTATAGATTTAACTTTGGTCAAGAATCTGAGGTCGTAACCGAACCACTCAGTGTATGTCACAGCAACCGTAAAGCTATCGTCACTACCATTACTACCAAATGATGAAAATTCCTACATGTACTCTTGTCCAACCCTGTGTGATGTGTTATGGCTTCCCTGGTCATCCACCTTCACAATGAAATGGCTCCTCAATTTATTTCGAATACCGCCAAATATGCAAAACATTGGAGCACTCAAGATATAAACGCGATTTTTTAGAAACCGAATTGTCAGGAACGGCGTACATCAGAAAACTTGTTATTTTCTAGCTCATCAAATTGATGCGCCAAT
Organism: Dermacentor variabilis; assembly: GCF_050947875.1. Taxonomy (NCBI): domain Eukaryota; kingdom Metazoa; phylum Arthropoda; class Arachnida; order Ixodida; family Ixodidae; genus Dermacentor; species Dermacentor variabilis. Next base: position 148,348,963 of record NC_134568.1, on the reverse strand, counting down.
TATATTTAATTTGTGCAATTACGTTGCTACTGACAATGTATAGTTTGTAGCTGCGAACGAGGTGATTACACATCGGTTTTCAAATCGAGCAAAAAGTGTTTTCGGAGGCCCGTGCAGCATGATACTTTCTGACTTTTTCGCTGGGAAACAGAACTTCAGGAGCGCAGAAAACCACGTGTACGTGTACATGTTGCAGGTCGGCCACCTCCTTAAGAGGAAGCTTTAGCTCGGGTGCTGCTATTTAAATACATGTAGAAGGGTAATTCGTTTTTCCTCGCAACAACTGCACCAAATAAATTTGACGATGTTTGTTGAATTTAAAAGAAAAAACTTAAATTCTAGTGAGTGTTGGTTTCGAATTTTTCATTTCGGCGGTCAATTCTTTATTAAAATTGGCCAAAATCGCAAATTTTCAGAAAACGGGACTATCAAGTTTAAAACTCAGTAACTCAACAATGAAAAATGATAGCACAATTCTGTGAATTGCATCTAATAGTACATCTACAGCGGAAAAAATAGATATGTTAAACATTAATCTAAAAAAAGTTAGTATTATGGAAATGCGACTTTTGCAGAACCCTTGCACACAACGTAACCAATTCACGCAAGATACAAATTGACACACCAAATTTGTCCGCATTGACTTTCCTAATAGTTGCCGATTACAGAACCGAGATATATGTTCTTGGTACATAGCTATTATTTTGCAGCATCGTGCTTCTATTTTTTCGAAATTTCAAATTTTTCAAAATATTTATACAAAATTCAGGCCGTAAATCGAAATTCCGTTTCCAACAGACACTATAATTTACCTTCTCTCTCAAATGCAGCAAATTTCATTAAATGCGATTCTCAGGATTATCTCAGAAAAGCATTTCTGAGTTTTACATGTATTTGAATAGGCCGCGTCGGATTGGGCCCCAGCTAAAGCTACCTCTTAAACAATTTGTCGAGGGATCAAATACATGAATAACTGCATTACCATTGTCAAAAATGCTGTAAACGAATTCTTGAACGCTACACACTGTCCAAACAAGTAAAATTTGTATTTTTTCATAAAAGAATATTCTCGAATGCGCCAAAAATTTTGCCCAATATAAGTGATATCAATGCTTCCATATTTTTGTCTATTTATTAAGTAAAGAAAATATCACACGAACTTTAGAACTATATCAGTTCGAAACCAGGAAAGCAGTGCATGCCGCTGATATGAAAAATAAAAAGGCAATGAACTGAACAAGTTGAGGACAAATACGTTAATGAAACTTAGTCATTCAAGAACCGTGTTTGCATTCTTGTATATATGCAATGGCCAGTGAAAAATCTCCATGACGCTGTCATTTGTTGCAATGTATTACGCAGGAGCAGTTGTCACCGGTCGTGAATAGTGAGTAATTGCACCGAAATTAAAGTCGCAACAGAGAGCACGTATAGAAAACAGGAGTTCTGCAAGCTATACGAGGGCGAGTGAAATGAATGTGAGCCAATGCGAATATATGACAAACGGAGTACTTTATTAAAAAGCATTCTTCATGAGAATTTAGACATTTGCCCCATTGACTAACGAGTCGCGTGATTCCCGTCTCATGAAACTCCTTAGGTTGCTGCTTCAAAAAGTCTGTAACTGACTCTTTCACGTCATCGTCCGGCACGAATCTAGTTCCGTTGAGCTGTGTTTCGGTTGCCCCAAAATGTGGAAGTCGCAAGGAGACAGGTCTGAGCTGTATGACTGATGTTGCAGGGTTTACCACTTGAACTTTGCCAGTTTTGTATTAACCACATCAGCGACGTGGGGACGGTTATTGTCGTGGGACAAGATGACCCAATTGGTCAATTTTCCACGTAGTTTGTCCTTGATTGCGACACGCAGTGGTTCCGGCGTTTCACAATATCGGAAACAATTGATAGTTTCTCAAGATTGAGCAAATTCTATCAGTAATGGCCCCTGAGGATCGAAAAAAATGTCAACAACACCTTTCCGGCGAAAATGACGGCCTTTGCGTTCTTTGGCCGTGGTAAATTCGAATGTTTCCACTGTAAGCTTCGCCGTCATGTTTCAGACTCGTAGTAGTGGCACCATGGTTCGTCCGCGATCACAATTGCATACAAGAAATCGTCACCCTCATTGTGATACCAGATCAGATTAGTAAAGGCAGCGCCGAACTTCTCCGTCTTCTGGCGGTGGTTCAAAATCTTGGGCATTGATTGCGCACACAAGAGCCGATAACCGAGGTGCTCATGAATTAGGGCGTGAACCGAGCCGTGACTGATTTTCACACGCTCTGCCAGTTCATCGATGCTTGTCCTCCATTCTTGTCTCATCAGCTCATCAACCTTTGAAATTGTGCGGGATGTGATCGCACGATGGCTTTGGCCCGGTCTTGGAATGTCTTTGCAACTTTCCCATTCTTCTTCGAACCGTTCGCTCCCACGCTTTACAGTGGCCAATGAAATGCAATGTTCAACGTACATGGCAGCCATACGGCGATTAATTTCTTTTTGGGAAAAACCTTTAGCTGTCAAAAACTTCGCGACACCACGCTGTTCAGCTTTTGGGGTGTCCATTATGTCAGGCAACCATGTTCAACCCAGTGTATGAGAGTATTAAAGAACATTTATCCTCACACATGCGTACTATTGTAAACGAGAGATGCCACTCTGCTACGCGCATGCCTCGCACATAATGAACCGAACCATTATTGCGACTCGTGCATTAGAAATGCGAAGATACAATGGGATATACAAATGCGAATATACAGCTTGATAAAGGGCAAAAAGTGTGACTGAAAACAAAGTTCACTGCACGTATGCACAAAAACTTGCAAGAAGATATTTAAATACACGTATAAGGCTCCAATAAATCTACGTATCTAAGAAAAAGTCGCTGTATATGATGCGTAAAACAAGGCAAATAAACATGGTGCGCGATCACTGATTCACAGAATCCTAGATTCCGCCCCAATTCCATCCACTCCATCCGATGTATCGCGCGCGACGGAAGGCGGCGCGCTTGCTCCCCGCTTTTCTGCTTTGCGCACACACGACTGAGCCACCATCGTCGGCCCAGCCATTCTACCCCCACCCTACACTTTCACTCGCACATACAGCATGCGGCACGCGGTCACGATGTTATCACCCTTGGACTTTATACGAAACATGAGGGCGACGGCGACGGCAGGAATGCGCCTGGAGTGTCCATATAATTGCTATCGCAAGAATATAATAAGAGTATCTGGCAAATGAAACGTCCCGTAGCTCATTACTTTCCACAAAAGAAGAAGTAACAAAATCGAACTTTCGACATGCGACAATTCGCTGAGCCGCAACAATGTATTTTTTTTCTTTTGTGGGGCGGGGGCACCGAAATGAAAAACAAAAACGCATAGGAAAGTATGTTGGCCACAATCGAATGCTTACTTTGGGCACCTAATGTGGCTACGGAAGGAATATCGAAGAAAACATGAGGCGCTTGGTCCACTAAGAACCAACCATACGCCTCTTTCACGTCATCCTCCGACACGAATCTGGTTCCCTTGAGCTGTTTCTTCAATTGCCCCCAAAATGAGAAAGTCGTAAGGCAACAGGTCTGGGCTGTATGGCAGATGCTGCAGCGTTTCCTACTTGAACTTTGCCAGTTTTATATTAACCACATCAGCCACGTGGGCAAGGGCATTGCCGTGGAGCGAGATGACCCCATTCGTCAACTTTCCACGTCGTTTGTTCTTTATTGCGACACGCAGCCGATCCGCCGTTTCACCATATCGGAAACGATTGATAGTTTCTCCAGGTTTAGCAAATTCTATCAGTAATGGCACCTGATGATAGAAAAAAAATCAACAACACCTTGATGGTCTTTGCTTTCTTTGGAGGTGGTGAATTCGAATGTTTCCACTATAAGCTTTGCCGTCCTGTTTCCGCCTCGTAGTAGTGGCACCATGATCCGTCCCAGGTGACAATTGCAGGCACGAAGTCGTCACCCTCATTGTGATACCGGATCAGATGGGTCAAAGCAGCGCCGAACCTCTCCGTCTTCAGGCGGTGGTTCAAAATCTTGGGCATCCATATTGCGCACACAAGAGCCGATAACCACGATGTTAATAAATTATGGTGTGAACCCAACCGCGACTGGTGTTCACACGCTCTGCAAGTTCATCGACACTTATCCTCCGTTCTTGTCTAATCAGCTCACCAACCTTCGAAATTACGTTGGGGGTGATTGCATGGTGGCTTTGCCGCGGTCTTCGATCGTCTTTGCAACTTTCACGTCCTTCTTTGAACCGTTTCCTCCAACGTTTCACAGTGGCCAATGAAATGCAATGTTTAACGTACACGGCAGCCACACGGCGACTAATTTCTTTTTTGGAAACACCTTCAGCTGTCAAAAACCTCACGACACCACGCTGTTCAACTTTTGAAGCGTCCATTATGTCTAGCACCCATGTTCAACCCAATGTATGAGAGCATTAAATAACATTTATCCTCACACCTGCATGTCACTTTTGTAAATGAGAGATGCCTGTGTGCTATGCGTATGCCTCGCAGATAATGAACAGAACTATTAATGCGCGGGGTTGGTCAGCTCACTTTCATTTCACTCGCCCTCGTACATTAGAAATGCGAAGATACAATGGAATATACAAATGCGAAGATACGTATCTTCGCATTTGTATATTCAAGTTGTACAACTTGATAAAGGGCAGAAAAGTTTCACTGGAAACAAAGTTTACTGCACGTATGCAAAAAAAACTCGCAATAAGATACTTAAATGTACGTATAGGTCTCCAACAAATCTACGTATCTAAGAAAAAGTCACTGCATATAATGCGTCAAACAAGGCAAATAAACATGTTGCGCAATCACAGATTCACAGATCACAGAATCATAATGCCCTCACGAAGCGTATGCTGAATGTTGGTGGCGATATTGATAGAAAAAAAGCAGTCGAACTTGTACGTGTAGCTCTCATTAATTCTCAGTGACTAACACGCCCCTCCGGCATCATGATTGAGCTTGCAGAAAAAAGTGGAGCCTTTAGTCAGCTTTAAGACGCGCTGAATCACAAGACGCGACATGTATTTACGTTTTGATGACGATAACATATTGCCCCCACCCCTTTGAAATGAGGACGACGACAAATAGACACCTAACCTGCTTGCAGTGGCGTAGCTAGGTCGTCTGGCACCCGGGGCCCATAGGTTTTCTGTCACCCCCCCGCCCCCGGGTGTAGTCGAGGAAGGCGAGGATATCGACATTTCCTGGTTTGAGCACCACTACAGCCGCCTTGAATACCGCGCACGTCCCCCGGGTCCTCCTCTCCTTCGCTTTCTTTCCCAGAGATCACTAATGCAGCAGGTATACACGCCGTCTTTTCTGCGCCAAATAACACAGGGTGCTGCACTGATAACTTCTGATAAGCGCATATGCACATCTTCTGTCAGACTGTAATGCTTGGCAACCAATACAAATGCGGCACCGTGGGAAATATGGCTCACGTCACAAGTAACACAAATATCCTTATCAAATTTTAATTACCAATTTTAGCGGCAATATTGCATTTGCAAAATTGAAACCCGGCCTTCGTATCTTGCCCAACAACAACTTTACAAAAATCGTCGCAGGTACTATTGCGCGCAGTATTTTGGCTGTGGACAGCCCTGAACGAAAACGAAAATTAAATTGTGTGTCAGTGATGCTGATCTCCCCACCCTATTAGAAAACGCCACCTGCCTCCCTGCGGCCGCGGGCGCCAATGCTATGACAATTACGAGTTCTCTTCATTCTGATCAATAAAGCCTCGTTTTTATTTGCTGCTATACGGACAAACTTGATTATCCGATCTGCGGTACCACCACAAGATTGGGAACAGAATAGAGCACGCTTCGCGTTGGTTCTTGGCGT
>NC_134568.1:148230565-148338065 GCF_050947875.1 Dermacentor variabilis | reverse complement strand
TGATGATAATGATGAGAATATATATATATATATATATATATATATATATATATATATATATAAATTGTACGCTCTGAAAGTTAGAAATTGGAACACGATGCCAAAAGTAGACGCTGCCTGATATATATATATATATATATATATCAGGCAGCGTCTACTTTTGGCATATATATATATATATATATATATATATATATATATATATATATATATATATATATACACATAGAGTTTCTCACTATAACACCTAGAGGGTAATCTGGCGCCACCCTGTATGGGAGTTTCTTAAGGGGGCACCGTGCCGTCATGGGAATGACGGTATATGTGTCTGCGAGGCTTGTGTTGGCTGGTGTTGTAAGAGGCTTCGTCTAAAACGTGGATATGGCTACGCAAATAACGCGTTCTCAAAGTAAAATCTTCATAAAATGTTTCCATTCACGCATATTACATCTTTACTCACCCACGATGCATGACCAAGTGAGTGAGTGAGTGAGTGAGTGAGTGAGTGAGTGAGTTAGTGAGTGAAGAAACTTTTATTGCAGGTCCGGCGAGGACGCGAACTCGTCGCGCACCCGGCTAGTCCCACGTCGGGACCGGCAGGTCTAGCCCACCGGCCCGGTCGCGGGCACGCCGGACAGCCAGGATTTGCTTTTTTAGAGCGGGGCTACGCAGAAGCGAGTCCCACTCCTCCTTGATGAACTTGGGGTATGTCGACCCACACTCCCACAGCATGTGCGCTAGAGTGGAGGTCTGCCCGCAGGAGGGGCAGGCGTCGTCGCGATACACGTCCGGGTAAGCCTCGTGGAGAACGGACAGACACGGATACGTACTGGTCTGCAGAAGTCTAAGCGAAACGGCTTGCGCCCTATTCAACGTGGGGTGAGGGGGTGGAAAGACGCTTCTAGACATGTAGAAGAATTTAATGATCTCGTTGTGAGTAGCGGGAGCGTCCCTGTGGCCGTAGGGAGGAGGGGAGTGGGTGCTTCTTGCAGAGGAAGCGCGGTCAGTGAGGTCCCGCGCAGCCTCGTGAGCAGACTCATTGAGGTTCGGGGGAGCACCCTCGACCGACCCTACGTGAGCTGGAAACCAGTGGATTGAATGATGCGTGAGAGCATCTCGACTCGAGCTGCTAAGAAGACGAGCAGCTTGCTTGGCGATGCAACCCTTCTGAAAAGCCCTAACTGCCGTTTTGGAATCGCTATATATCTCGGACCCACGACCGTCTAGCGGGGCGAGGGCGATGGCGGCTTGCTCGGCGACACCGGGGTCTGAAGTGCGAATGGAGGCGCAGTTGGAAATCTTGCCGCTGGAGTCGACCACAACGATGGCAAAGGTCTTCCCATCGCTGTACTCCGCGGCGTCGACGAAGCTTGCTCTAATGTCTCGTTGCTTGATCTGTTTGAGGATGGCTGCTGTTCTGGCCTTGCGTCTGCCCTCGTTATGGACGGGATGGACGTTTCGGGGCACAGGGGCCACTTCGAACTTGTCTCAAATGCACCTGGGGATCGAGGTACTGACCATCGGGAATCCCGCAGGTTGGTAACCCAGCTCTTCGAGGATGTGTTTACCTGCCGCTGTGGTGCTCAGGCGAGTGAGTTGCGCGCGTTCTTGGGCTTCTGCAATCTCCTCGGCAGTGTTATGCACCCCCAGCTTAAGGAGATCCTCGGTATGGGTCCTGATGGGCAGCCCGAGAGCCCTCTTGACCACTTTGCGGATGAGAGCGTTGAGCTTGTCTCGCTCCGCTGTGAGCCAGTTATGCATAGAAATTGTGTACGTAAAGTGACATAGTACGAAGGCATTGATAAGCCTGAGGAGATTGTTTTCCTTCATTCCTCGGTGCCGGTTTGCTATTCTGCGAACGAGGCGGAAAGCGTTGTCCGTCTTTGCGATGATCTTGCGGAGAGCCGTTCCGTTCCCGCCGTTGAATTCGACAAACATGCCCAGGACCCGAATAACGTCGACCCTGAGTATCACCCCCACCCCCTCCCCGCCACAAGTGCGAAGTCTGATGCTGCTTTCGGAGACTGGCTTCCAATCTTTGGGTCTGCCTCCCTTCTCTTTTCTGTAAAGCAGAAGCTCCGACTTTGCGGGGGAGCATCGAAGTCCGGTGGGGCGGAGATACTCCTCGATCACGTCGATCGCCTCCTGCATGGATTCTTCGACTCTGCCCTCGCAGCCGCTGGAGCACCATAAGGTGATGTCGTCGGCGTATATGCTGTGCTTGACCAACTGTTTCAAAGCGAGCGCGAACGTTGTGGTCTGTCCTCCAACTTTAGCGGCCCGCTGATACTTTTTACGTAACATGTAGTCGTACACACAATAACAAGTTCTCATAGTTAAACAAAACATGTTTTCGCGTAATAATAAAGCTAAAACAGCTTTTCACGTGCTGCTTTAGTAGAAAGTGAATCATTGTGACAGACGGAACGGTACTTGCCAAGCGCGTCTTCATGGTGTCCTGTCTCTACGAGAACGATGCCAATCCGAATCCACAATATACCGGCATTTCCATGCATACCACAGCGCAGCAGCGCCAGATTTCCCTCTAGGTAATGTGGTGAGAAACTCTCTCTCTCTCTCTCTCTCTCTCTCTCTCTCTCTCTCTATATATATATATATATATATATATATATATATATATATATATATATATATATATATATATATATATATATATATATATATATATATATATATAATGTTACGCATGAAGAAAACGAAGACCGGTGAACGTGCTTGTGGTCCCGAGTAGAGGAAAGAAGAAGAGAACGACGCTGAGTTGATTAACCAGCTGGCCGCTCTTGCGCTCACGTTCGCGACCTAAAGTAAACGGTCCCCTTCATCCGTAAGGGTTAAAAACGGTGTACGTGATGGGCTCCTGTATAAGAACTTTTCCAGCACTGGCGCACGTTTCCTCCTAGTGGTACCGGAGAGCCTTCGCACAGCGATTCTGAGTGCTATGCACGATGACCCTACGTCTGGCCATTTAGGTTCGGCGAGGACGCTCTACCGGATTCAGGAGCGCTTTTATTGGCCTGGAATGCGACAGCCTGTTGAGACGTATGTTGCCAGCTGCTTGTAGTGTCAGCGCCACAAACGGCCATCTACTGCTCCAGCTGGTCTCCTGCAGCCGATCCCGCCTCCAAGCACGCCTTTCCAACAAGTGGGCATTGACTTCGCAGGTCCATTTCCAAAATCAGCCAAGGGAAATCGTTGCATAGTTATTTGCGTCGACTACCTCACGCGCTACTGCGAGACGGCGGCCGTGCCCTCCGCAACTGCCACTGACGTTTCAACATTCCTGCTGCAATATGTGATCCTGCGACATAGTCCGCCTCGCGTGATCATCAGCGACCGTGGACGACAATTCACAGCGGACGTCGTAGACGAGCTGCTTCGTTTGTGTGGATCCCACTTGCGTCACCCGACACCATACTATCCACAAACGAATGGGCTTACGGAGCGCACCAACCGAACAATTGTAAACATGCTATGTATGTTTCATCCGACCACAAGAACTGGGATGACGTACTGCCTTTTATCACGTACGCGTTCAACACCGCCAAGCACGAGACTACCGGCTATAGCCCTTTCTTCCTGCTGTACGCACGGCCACCCCGGTACACAATCGACACTGTTTTCCCTTTCTGTAGTCATGAAAATCCCACTGTCGCCGAGACTCTCTGCCTTGCCGAAGAAGCTCGTCGTATTGCTCGTTTGCGCACTTTGGCATCGCAGGACAGATCAAAGGAACGCTACGACATTCGCCACTGTCCGGTAACCTATCGCCCTGGTGATTTAGTCTGGCTGTGGACTCCAGTACGGAAACGCGGCATTATGCCAAAAGCTTCTGGCCACCTACGATGGACCGTTTGTTATTCTTAACAGACTCCCGGAAGTCACGTATAACATAGCTCGCCTCACGGCGAGTGGTAGAAGAGCTGCCAAGACACAAGTGGTCCATGTCGCCCACTTGAAATTGTTCACGTCAAGGCAAATGGATTAACTCGCCCGGCGGGCTTCGTCTGTGACGAGGGGAATGTTACGCATGAAGAAAACGAAGACCGGTGAACGTGCTTGTGGTCCCGAGTAGAGGAAAGAAAAGAACGACGTTGAGGTGATTATAACCAGCTGGCCGCTCTTGCGCTCACCTTCGCGACCTAAAGTAAACGGTCCCCTTCATCCGTAAGGGTTAAAAACGGTCTTCTTCGCACGTAACAATATATATATATATATATATATATATATATATATATATATATATATATATATATATATATATATATATATATATATATATATATATATATATATATATATATCAGGCAGCGTCTACTTTTGGCATCGTGTTGCAATTTCTAACTTTCAGACCGTACAATTTTCGCTTGGTCACTACCTGAAGGTAGTGACTTCCACATGAAAGAAAAATTTAATATTTACCAGGCTTTCTCCCAAATAGTTTGTAGAAACAGCACCTTCACTTGCACGTACAGTTCTAATAGCGATCGGGGCCGATCCGGATCGGATTTCTTAATCGCAATCAACAATAGTCGCTGCCATTCAGTCCAACGATCTGGATCGAGTCATTATCGTCTACTGATCGTCAGCAAATCGCAGAACTACATGATGTATTGGCTACAAATTCAGATTTTAGAAATATGGTTAAATTTGGACAATATTTCAACTGTACAGCTTATTATTGGTGGTAAAAAGATTTTTAAACGTTTTTTATTGAGCTGCCTGCCCTTGTTTTTAGCGTGTTCGCAATACTGTGCTAGAGGGTGCAGACGACAGCCTGTGATTGCGATAGATCAAGGCTTGACCAAGCGTCGCGATTCGCGGATGGCGATCGCAAATGACCGGGTAGCAACACCCGATCCGGATCAAGCTCGATCCGTATCGGCCCCGATCGCGATCAGAAGTGTACGTGTGACATCAAAGAATTTCAGGCACTGTACACGCGGCCCTTTCCATCGCAATTAAGCCCGTCGAATTCCTCAAAATCATGCCATTGGCTCCCTTTCGCAGCTTGCGCAAGGGAGCCAGCCAATCTCGACCGCATAGTTCGGTGCCCGATCGGGCTTTATATTACTAATGCGCAACACCCTTGCTTAAAGATTGCTAAAATAAAATTACTAAATCAAATACGTGCGCCTGCCAACGACTGGTAAGGTGCTTCTAGTTAACCATGCTGTGGAAAAAGAATAAAACTATTCATAAAGAGTTGACAACGGTGTCCAGATACATTCATTTTTTAAAAAGCAAATTCGAAAGCGAAACTGAAAGTCACCGCATGGGGGACACTCGTTCTCTCGTTCTATGGTTGACAGCAACCGAACTACCTACGTAGCGCACGTCGTGCGGGACGCCGTGGTGTAGAGCAGAATGATGTCAAAAAAAGAGGGAAAATAAGTGGGTGTTGTAATTTGTTCTGTTTCCTTAGTGGAGAGCGCTTTCTTGGGAAGATCTTGGTATGTGAAGTCGAAAATTTGCACATCGTGGTGAGTAATGTTGTTGCGCCACGTGATTTAAAGGGAGTCGACAGAATAGTTGGGCAGCTGTTACCACTTGCTGGCGTGATAGGCTGCATGTTTTATGACCTATTCGTGCAGTGAAGATGTGGCACCGTCTTGTCAACGTCATATCCATTGATATAGCTTTTAGCTTGTACTTCTAATAGTGAGCACATGTAGTATTGCTATGCATTTTCGCTAATCCGCATGCGCTCTGCATATACACAGGTTTTCCACACAAAACAAGCAGATTGAATACTGTCTCTTCTTCTGTGATAATGAAACAGCTAATGTATTGTTAATTGTGAGTCAGACTTGGAGTGAAGGAATGCGAGTAACTGTCATGATGAATATGTGAGGAAAATTTATGCCAAAACAAATGAACCATACCCTCTTCATTTCCCACAGATTACCTGCTCAAGCTGAAAGGCGGAATAGGAAGGCCGTGGTGTTGACTGTAGCGAGATGAAAAGTTATCTGCGAGGAAAGTTGTGTATGCCATAACGCCGCAAAAGTAAAGTAAGTAGTGACCAAGCTATTTTGAAAACAGGCAGACAGGTGCGCAAGGTCTATCACGACTGCTGTCTGTACTATAATACCATCTAAATTTCAGTGTGTAAAAAATTGCGAAAATGTATGTAGTTTTTCATATACACACACAATTCGTGTAACAAATGCCACTATAAGCTTGACATTTCGAGTTAGAGTTAAATTTTGAATAAGCAAATTCGTGTTGATCACTTATGGCCTTTCATGAGATTATGCGTGGGTAGTGGATGAGCATACAGATCTTTTACTGCAAATTGTATAGCGGTAGTTTTGCTCAGCTGGGATAATGAAATTTAGCTGAATTACCTCCATTTGATATGCTCGGCATTTGGTGACCTGTATTTGCTTTTATCACAGTATTGTAGGTTGTTGAAGCTGCACATTGCATGCAGTATACTTTCTGTACAGCTCATTGTATACATACTGCCGGTTTTGATATCCCAACACTTCATTGTGCCTAGTTTTGTGTTGCGGCCTCTCACATGCATGCGAAGTTTGTGTGCTTTCTTGAGAAAGCGTAGCGTTGCAATTTTTAGTTTGTGAATGATCCATGCTGGGGTTATGAAGTATTGATAGTTTGAGCCACATCGCAGTATGCAGTGAAGTGACGTTTTATGTCTCATATTATTATGATAAAGGCATCCACTGTGCTGTGTAAGCAACATGGGAGAGACATACGTTCTGTGGAATCCTGCATGGTGGGGAAGGTGTCATGAAAGGGAAAACTGTCATCCATCCAAATGTAGCATGAAGCTACAAAGGAAACCCATATGGGTTTGTCATAAAATTTTGCATTTGAGGAAACATTCATCTTTGTATTTTCCCTTTCATGGGAAAGACGGCTTAAAATGTTTAGCTGTGGGTGGTTTCATTAATAGCATTAAATGTACAGCATGTTATTGGCTATGCTTTAAACATTCTTCAATAGGTATGTGCAGCGCATTTAGTTAAGGGAGCCAATTTTAGTTAAGGGAGCCAAATTTTAATTAAGGGAGCCAATTTTAGTTAAGGGAGCCAATTTTATGCAATCCTTATTGCAATTTTAAGGTGGTGTTCCCAGTTGTCATGGCTAGGGGTGTGCGAATAGTGATTTTTTAGACTGAATTGACTACGAATCGAATAGTGCCAGCAGTGAATCGAGTACCAAAAGGATTTAAAGTAATGGCCAGCCTTTATCACAATTAATATAAAACAATGTTTGCATTCTACCATTCTTAAAGTTAGCAAGTTTCTGTCATTACATGGTATGTTATGAGGCGTTGTTTATTAAAAGCACGAATGGCGCATTAGTAGCAAACAAGCAGTTCTTTCACATGCACAGGAATCTTCAGAGAGTGTGAATGATCGCTGTATAGCCTGTATATTATGTCTACCTAAGCAATGTAGCCTATGCCACTACACATGTTCTTATGTTATATGTATACTATGCCCGTTGGTGTGAACATTTATCATACTTTCTTGCTCCAATTTTATGCTTAATTGGGAGCATTTGACGTTTTGAATATTTGCTAAATACTTGCATTTACTAGTGTGGACTATTCGATTCAAAGACCAAATCGAATGGGACACTATTTGATTCATTATTCGAAAGTTTCAAATATTCACACACCCTTAGTCATGTCATCATTCTGTGAAAGTATATGCCTGTACATTAGTCTATTGTTGTTTTCCTTTGGCTTTAGATTTTTACATATGGTGCAGTGCAGGTGGGGGCAAAGTTTTGTGGGATCTGTGAGCATGTGCGAAATGGCATTCTTGTACCCCTGAAGAAGCAAGTGCCTTGTATTGTGTATTGGCTGATGCATGAACCATGAAAGGGAGCGCATGTGCAATGCCACGTCTGGACACTTGGCGCTTGCTTCATCAGACAGTGCAAGAATGCAGTTTGGCAAGTGCTTGCAGATCCTGCATAGCTTTGTCTCCACCTGTACATAATGATTATAATTAGGGGTGTGCGAATATTGAAATTTTCAAATACGAATCGAATACGAATAAGGCAAAAAACTGTCTTCGAATATCGAATCGAATATAGAATATGTACGTAGTATTAAAGAGTTGAAAAATGTGGTAACAATAGCTTTATAACCCTTGTTAAAAGTAATATTGCATTTTACAAGGCTGCTGCAGGTTAAAAAGAGACTCATTATAGATAATGCGCTCAGGTAATGACAGGTAATGCTCTCAGTCAAGTAATGCACTTTTTAGTGATTATCATGAAGGAAAATTAACTGCTCAACATGTTCAGAAAGTAAACGCTCTGTATGCACTGTCACAACATTTCAAATGGTAGAAAAGGCTTTCACTTGGAACTGAGGTGGCAGTGATGGCGAAGTACTTCTGGGCGAGTGTACTTAAAAGCGGGTACGTGAAATGGCCAATGGACTGCCACCATTCACAAGGATCCTTGCCCCCTTTCGACAAGATGCTTTACCGTATAGTCTGTAACTTCCTTCTCAGAGGCAGATGCCAAATGTGCGTTTTCCTTGTTCATCACTAGACCGTCAAAACTTTTCCATATAGTGGATACCACCAGCGGACACGAACTCGATGCTGGCATGGCAGTGTCCTCACTGGGTTCTACGCCAGCTGTGTGGAGCTCCCTTGTTACAATGTCTTTCAGCCAGATCATCTAACCAGACACCTGATGAACTGTGTCCTTAAAGCGTGGATCAAGAAACATGGCCAGGTTGGCCACTTCGTCAAATTCGCACTCAGCAAAACGAGTCTTGATACATTTTGCGAGATTGTTAGCAAACGCTGAGTGGCCTTTGCAATCTTCGAGGCAATGCAGCATTCCAAAATAATTGGAATTTGACATGAGAATGAGGGGTACTTTTCAGCACTTAAGGTCACAGTTGTGTCAAATAAGGTCTTCAATGCCTCCAAAAACTCCACTGCATCTCTTCACTTTGCAGAGTTGAATGTATCTACGCTCGTGTCCGAAAGGGTAAGCTCAAGTCTGATGGACTCTTAGAGTTCAAGGAGCCTTGCATGAGGTACTGACTGTTCCATCTGTGTCAACAACCTGCGCAACATAGAGCTTCTCTTTGTTCAGCTACGTCTGCAGATTGTTCAGTCTTTTCTGTGCACTAGGGCTATGCTTGTAGTGCCCTACAATCGCTTTCACCTTCTTGCAGAGTCTATTGATTGCCGGAGTACACAACATTTTATTGCTGATTACTAGGTGCAGAGTGTGCGCAAAGCAGGCTCGCTGGAGCCAAGGCAGTCTCCTGGCAGGCGCTCGGATATCGCAGCATCTCGGATATTGCGGCCGCTGTTCGTCACGATGTACTTCACGCAGTCGATTGGTATCTCCCAGTCGGTGCATAGCTGCTCCAATGACGTAGCTATGTTCACAGCCGTGCGACTCTCCGGCATATGTCGCATGTTCAAAGTGAACTTTTTCATGTCGAACTTCACCGCAGGAAAATGACGCGTGGGGCTTGCAAAACCCTCATTGGCAAGCGACGTCCATATAACGCTCGCAATAGCGAGAGTACTTGTTCCGTGTTCAAGTGCTTTTCGCAGCTTATGTCGTACCTTTACTCTTGTGTCGTTGTGCATGCGCGGGACGAGCACACGCGACAATTTTGTTCGAGATGGCTGACTGTATCACGACTGTACAGCTGCTTTGACCAGTGCTTTGAGCTTATCTGGCAGAAATGGTGAAGAAATGAATGGCTGCCACATTCTGGTGAAGTGCATTTTCTTTCTTCTTATATAGACAATGACTGCTGCCTCTGCTGAAGTATATCATCCAGTGTCTGTTGATTCTTCAACGGAGTGTTTGCGGCGGCCTCTTTTTTTGTACCCTTCCATCAACAAAGGGTGCTATTTCATGTGATTTTGAATAGTAGTGGTTGCTCCCTTTGGCATTTTAAGAGCATGTTCTCACGACTTGCACCGAGCTGTCGACGGCGAGAGCTTTGTGTAGTGCCGCCAAAGGAGGCTTCTTCCGGCTTTCTTTTCTTGCTTGCTCGGTGGCTCGTCATCTGCAGTTGATGCCATTCTTGGAGAACACGCCTGATCGAGGGCTGTATCAGCACTGAGATAGTTGCGAATAGCGCAGTGGCGAAGTTAGTGTATTTTGCATTTGTCTCACGGAGAAGCAGCGCAGCAGGTAGCAAAGAGCCGACGATTACATGAGAAAAGCGGGAATACAAGGCGGGAGTCGTCGATGGCGATGCAACATTCTCCTTGGACATATATTTTTTCTTTTTAATTTCCAAACATCTAAAGATTGTCAGGTAACACGTTTGGGATACATATTTTGTCGCATATCGTTACAGAGCCCTAAATGACATCATATATGGTTATGAAAGAGCCATAGTATAAAGCTTGGTAAAAAGAAACTGAAACTGATCGTGTCTCACGGGCGTCATGCAGATAGACTGAAACGGAGCATACAGATAATGAGCCGGTCATGCGAAGTTCTCAGCGAATAAACATGTTCTGAGGAGAATGCGAAGCAAGCATATAATTCGTTACTTGCTCAATTATTTCATCTGTCAGAATATTCGCCGTTTCTACCGTTATTCGGCCCTCTTCGAATATTCGGGAATTTCTCGAATCCAATACGCTTCGAATAAGGAAAATATTCTATTCGTATTCGAAATTTCGAATATTCGCACACCCCTAGTTATAATGCTTTGAGTAGTTAACTCTGCAAGCTGGGTGAAAACGTTACTGGCTTGGGATCCTTTCTTCTGGATGCCAGTGAGTTGTCTGCAGTGTTCAGGCTGCTCATACTAATTTGCAAAAAGGTGTAGTTTATTACTTAAAGCCTTTTGTTCGCTTTCTTTGTGTGTTTTGACTGTTCTGTGTCTGTTTGCACCTTTAACCTCAGGAGAGCAGTAAGAATGCCGCCAAAGTTTAGAAGGTATCTTTCTGAGGAAGATGTCACAGAGGCTGCTGAACCTGAAAAGGCAAGCTCACTTTCTTTGCATTTGGTGCCATTGTACTTAACCCCTGCAGGCACTGTGTGCACAATTCCGCATGCCAAGGTAGTGCATCAGAAGCAAAAGCACTGTCAAAATAATGATATTTAATATGTGTCATATACATCTTGAAAGACTTCTAATGGGATATGTGCCACAAGTTTCAGAATACATGTGAAGTGTTTTAGTAAAATGAGTTGGAAGGTACATGGCTCAATCCTTGCTTTCAGTGTCAGTATGCCATCATGTTGCAGGTTCACATCTTTCATTGTTTTTCACACTGCTTTACGTCAGACGTAGTCTTCAAACAGCTAGATTGGTGCTTTCCAAGTATGCTGGGCTTGATATAGTTGATGTTCGCATATCTGAAGTTCCTGCAGAGAGTTCTTGCATGGAGCCCATATTCTGTAAAATTGAAAACACTTACAGAAGAATTGAAAATTCTTAATCAGTTCTGCAGCTTTGTGCTTTTCATGATTCTGCAGATGCAAGAAATGTGATGAAACTAAATTTTCAATGGACGGAATTACTGACACTTAAAGGGGAGGAGTAGGGAATATGTGCTTTTCATTTGTAGTTGCATTATATAAATAGATGTCATTCATGTGCCTTCTTGTGCAGGAAAAGCTTTTGCAAGATGAAGATGAAGATTTTTTCCTTAAGTATGTACACCCTATTTGATCTTCATAATATTGAATTACTGCATGATTAAAGCCTTGTCTGATGGACAATGCATTTATACTGAAAGCCCTAATCATACTATATTTGAAAATCTTTGTACTGAAAAGGGAGTATGCAGAATTTTGCAGAAATTGACTTGAACCTGCAGCTGCTAACAACATGTCTGTGCATGTGTTAGTATATTCACATTTGTGCCTTAGGGGTCTGAGCACATTCCTTCAGGAAAAATAGTTTTACTAAATACTCTCCCTGCCATAGGAGAGAGCACCGATTTTGAAAATGCTTTGATGCAATTTTTACTGTAAGAACTAGTAGCCATAACACATTAGTGGCATATCAAAATGTACCTTAGTGGTTGTTCTTCCAAGGTAAAAGTATAAGAAGTAATTAGTCTGGTGTTTCTCCAGCATCTTTCAAATTAGCATACTCAAGAAAACTTAAAAGGAGAATGCTTACAGCTGCATTTAAATGTACTGCAGTTGAATGGGCTCTCGAACTCAAATTAAGTTGCTGCTTATGTTTTGTTGTCGGGGTAGAGTGGTTGTTTATGCTGTCAGTGTTTGTTGTAGCACCAATATCAAAGTATTTATTGTTTCAATCTCTCCAATAACTCAAAGCACTTGGGCTGACTGCAATCAACGCACAGAGCGACGGCTTCAGCACCACTGTAAAGGAAGCAATGCCATCTGTGGTGCCTCTCACTATTGGGTAAACCCAGACTGTGTCAGCAATGTTTCTAATCAGCTTCTATGTAGGGACATATGTTACACTTTTTCTTTTAAGCTTTTCAAATTCTTTCATGCCTGTGAGAAAAATGCTTGGCTATATAGAAGTGATGCCCTAAAGGGGGAAGTGGGACTAGAAGTGGGAAGTGTCTACTTCCCACTTCTAGTCGCTTTTCTGCAAGGTTAATCGATGAACCTCTCTGATAATGTGACCTGCATGTATAGACATAATTTTTTTTTTATTATGAGGAGTTGGAAAGCTCGCTGAAATGGGTAACCACAAAGCCTAGCCTTTTTGGGAGTCATCATTGGACAAATAAATAGTGCATTGGGCATGTGCAATAGTTGAAATAAGCAGGTTTGAGATTACAGAGAGCAAAAGGAAATCAGCTCTGAGAAACAATCTACTCAATGATTCTTTTGCAGTTTTATGTTTTCAGAGTGCTGATGCTGGTTCTTTTTAAGTGTTTGGATGCAGAGGCAACCATAGTGGTGTCAATTTTCTCTTATGTATGTGCGATTGGTACTTGGTACTGTTGCAAATGGTGGTGTCAATGGGTGAATGAAGAGAGTAAGGGATGGTGCAGAAAGTTTAGTTGTGAGCAGCCTTTTGTTTGTTTGTGTTGTGAAAATTCTTGATTGAATAACTGCCAATCTCATGTGCTAATTTCCGAAGTGTTTTAAAAATATGCCCTCAGGTTACATTATCAATTGATTTGAATCATAATTGGCACTGTGGGAACAGCATTGGAAGGCTCTTTTGAGAAATTTAATGTATATGAGATTTGTGCCATGTGGCATAGATCCGTCTTATGTACAACAAGCATCTAAGAAAAGGTTCCTATTTACTACTAGAAACTTCTAAAAATTGCTTTTTAATTAAAAAATAGATTGTCTTCATATGACAACCTACATGTCCACATTGCATCCAACATTTTTAATATTCCCTCCCCATGTTTGGCCATTGGAAGCAGACAAGTGTGGTGCATTGATTATGCAGTGGCGATTGTGTTGGCAAATTATTATCCTGATGTATGTTGCAAAGACAGCTAGAAATTCAAACCAAAGTCTATGCACTGTTCTTCTTGGAGAAACTACTCTCCGTGCCAGTGGAGTCATCATCACAGCTATGACCTTCATGTTACATACAAATAACCAGCAGCAGTGTGAACAACTTGAGAACTCCTTCGAAATGCAGTGTGGGCAGAAGGGCTGCTGAAAATGTGCTGTGCAGAAAAGAAGGAAAGAAGGCGGGGATTGGGATGTAAATGTCACGTGAGTCCTCTGCTGTGATACGGGAGAAAGCAGGGGCATGCCACTTGTGGCATCACCCTCTCAGCTTGCGAGTGCAGAGGCGCTATCTTGTGCACGTTCGAAAAGCCGACGTTTGGTTTCGCCTCACGTGATTGGCCTAGATTGCCTTAGGCCACGATACTGGCGCGGCCAGGACAATCGTGTGAGACGAAACGGAGCGTCGGCTTTTCGGACGCATACGAGATAGCGGCCCTGGTCTAGGTAATGGAGGAGAGATTCAGCTGTGGGGACGGTAGGTCACCTTCTTGCACCATCACCTCACAGCATTTCAGTTCTCTCTGCTGTTACGAAACCCTTAAAAAATTCTTGCTGCAGAAGGCTCCTTAGATGGCGCTTTACAGCTCCCGATGTATAACCAAAATTTCTTACGGGGCCTGGCGAGGTGCCCTTAAAGGGACACTAAAGTGAAACAGTAAATCAGCTTAGACTAATGAAGCATTGTTTGAGAACCCTGCAGGCATTCATTTAAAAAAAATAGTTTGATTATTAAATGAGAAAATGAAGGTCCAAGTATCAGTATATGAATTTCGCACCGAAACCCCAGCGCCGGTACGTCAGCGTGATGTCAGGGATTCCAAAGTATGTTTTCGCATTTGGTTCGCGTTGGCTGAATAAAGGTTCCCGAAACTTGCCATGTTTAATATTTGGTTCCTTTAGAACACAATGTAGTCAATCTGTACTGCTATATATAATTAATAGGCCCTAGAAGCTGCCATCAAAATCCAAGACGTCACAGCCCCCAGGTGCGGGAACTTAAGAAGGCGCCGCCACCTGTATTTCGTTCTTGCACTTTTTCTGGCTTACCAAACGTCTTATCGTTCTAAGAGGGGTGTTTTTGGTGTTGTAGAACGGTGATTTACTGATGCAGAAGAAATCATTTTTCACTTTAGTGTCCCTTTAAGGCACTGATGTGCAGCACGAGTTTTTGCAGCCCGTTGCTATCACTTGATGCCATATGAAGTGCTCATGGCACATTTTACATATGCAGGAAGGAGTTAAAATGAGTGGAATGTAAGACAGTCTAAATTTTCGTTCTTTACAAGCTTTTTTCTCAGTTGCATGCACCCAGTTTTCATTGTTCAAAAATGATCAGCTAGGTTTTTGATCTATCTATCTGTCTGTAACGTGCTGTCTGGGAAGTGCCTGTGAAGACTACAAGGCTGTTTTCTACAGTCTATATCTCAAACTATAAGGAATGCGATATTATTTTCTTGCCCTTCTCCAATTCTAAGTGAGTGTCCCATGTTTGGCTGCAAATTGCTGAATTTATGCTAAATAAATAAACATGCATCAGGTACAGAATACTGCGATGGTCATCTTTGGTAAATGTGGTAGCGCTATGTACTGTGGAGCAGCCACGAATTCTAAATGATCAAGTAGGCTGTATGAGGGATGCAGCCGCAATGGTGTACGTGAAACATCTTGTGCATGCGGTGGGGGTATAGGGGCACTAAAGTGCAGAAATGACGTAACCAAATACACAAGTCACATTTATGCATGCATTACAAAGCTTACAGGCTTAACTTATGATACACTTCGCAGGGGTCCTACGCTTTAATTTTTCAATCGAGCTCGCCCCTATTCATAGTGAGGCTGCCGTGGTCGAAGGTGGTGGGTGCGAAATGGCATCCCTCTATCTTGCTGCCCAAGTCTGTTTGCTCTATTTCTGGATCCAATCTGTGAAATAAGGGGGCGCCATAGCCAAGGGTCTCTCAAATTTCTGTGACCATTTGCCCACTTTTAAGTCTTATAACATCTGATGAGCACAGGTTTTTGAGTCTCATGAATTGTACCTACTATGGCAGAGGTGAGTGCTCTCAAACACGACCACTCCCTCTCGGATTGACAAAGGTACTGCTGAGAAATGCCTCTCTGAACGCCAAGTGAGAGGCTAAATTTAACGCCGATTGCATCTTGCACGAAATGGTAGCTACGCCATCTCTGCATGTGACCCATGCATCATTGAGTAATGGTTTCTTTGCATTACACAACGATGCCAAAGTAAGGTGCATGGGTAGTGCAGTTGCAAAGATGTAAGCAATAATAGTATTACATGTTTTCGTTACATGCAGTTTTAGCATGTGATAGATGGCAATTGGGGGTGGACTATGGAGGAACCTTTCTTCTTGTGTGCTGATGGAGCCCGTAGCTTTCACTACACAGCATGGAGTTGGTGAGAGTAGGCGGTGAGGAGGAGAAAGCGATAGTGTGGAGGTTAGCAAAGGCATGTGAGATACCATGGTGGCTACGTAGTTGCTCATAAAATGCCTGTAATCTTGCTATTACAGCATCATTTTGAAGAATTCTCACAGCTGTATGTTAGCATCTACTGGCGCACAGCTACAACCACATAACAAATTTTAGAGCTCGGAGTAGTTTAGGGGCCCTATAATTCTTTCAGTGTTAGGTTCTTTAGGTGATGCACCCCCAGTGTTGTTTTTTTTTTCTCGGATATTATAAAATGAACACGACGGTTTATTTTGGGTTGTGAAGAATTGAAAAAAATGACACAGATAATGGCAAATGCTCTCTTCGTGTGGTCCTCACATTACAAAGAATAAAAAAAAATGGCGGGACAGAAATGCAGAAACGTACCAGTAGTTAGTGACACTGGAAGGGTTAATAAAGGATCACAGGGTATACTTCAGAGGTGGTGGGCTACTCTATAATCTTAAGCATAGTAAATCGTAGAGGAAGTGTGTTTATGATTATAAGGGGATGACGCTGATCAATGAACCTCTGTGTTGGAGTGAGCCTCTGGGACAGGTGCTGGTTGAGCTTTATCTCGGAAAAGAGATAGGCCTGCTTCTGCGAAACTGTATGCATACAGTTTCGCAAAAGATTGTTAAAAGCTGCAGATGTGTTTCAAGTCCTTAATTGCACAGTTATAAATTTAAGACAACATTTAATTGCTTTTTGTGTATATTACTGTCCAGTGGGTGCCAAAATTCTCAGACGTACGTTTGTTTTCAGGGGACCAACGTCAAGTGGGAAAACTCTTACCATCCAGGATAAAAAACTACGAAGGTAAGTTTGGGGTGTTTGGTGAGGCAGGCTTTGTTTTGAGGACATCTTCATCTAGCAAATATCACTGACACTGCATACAGTGCAGGAGCATGGTTTAATGGGTTAAGAAAGCACAAATCTTGCAACAAGGCTTCAATGTGTGTGGCACCCACTTTCAGATGTTAACTGGCATACTGAATTGAGTTTTGAAGACTTTTCAGTAAGGAAGTGTCCATGTTTTGAATGAGTTATTTTGATGGTAGCGCATCAGGCATTCAAGTTCTGGCTGTATGTACCTTGTCAAATACCTTATCTGTGAAAACGGTAACTATCTCAAAGTTATGTCCTTCCTGCTTAGGTAAGTAGTGTGACTAGTAGTTTGGAAATCTGTACCTACATCCAGCCTTTTCTAACCCCTGCATGGGATGCCGATCTTGCAAACCTACTGATCTAAATGCTTTCATTTTTTGCAGTTGAGTTGCATTGTGTGAAACAGCGGCATTCTGTAATTATGTTAATGCAGCAGTAGTTAAAAGTTTGCAACTATGTTTGCTGTGTTTATCTTGCCGATCTGATCTCTTT
The DNA here is from genome assembly GCF_050947875.1 of Dermacentor variabilis. Taxonomy (NCBI): domain Eukaryota; kingdom Metazoa; phylum Arthropoda; class Arachnida; order Ixodida; family Ixodidae; genus Dermacentor; species Dermacentor variabilis. Next base: position 148,320,758 of record NC_134568.1, on the reverse strand, counting down.
TTTTTTTCATCTGGCCCTTGTGCCAATAAACTCAAATCATCATCATCGTCACCACAGTTTTTTTTTATTACGCCTTCATTGTCAGGCTACCTCCTCATCCTCAGCTTCACCCTGGCCATATTATGAAGAAAAACCAAACTGTTACCACTGCCACTGGGGATCGAACTCGTGCCCCTGCAGCAGCAATGTGCAGTTCAGAGTCGGATGCACCAATCACTGCTGTATAACACAGTGATGGAGCTAGGCAACTTGTGTGGAGTTTTATGGGCCATTTAGCTTCTGAGAGGGGCGCATTGGTGCATGTATTACAGAAGCTACTGCTGGCAATAATGTAGCATACAAAGATGTGTACATTGCGGAGGAATTCTTCTGGGTGTGGCAGTGCCTGCTATGAGAGCCTGTTACTATAAATGACCTCAGAGCCAGGGTAATTGCTAAAGTGTGCTGTTTTTTTTTAAGGACATTTTAAGAGCATTTTTGTATTTTAAGAGCATTTTTGGAATGTCGAGGGGTTTCTTTGTCAATTTTGTTGGTCTTGCCAGTTTTGGTGAGCTACACATGCGTAAATTTTTTGTGTAAGCTACTGTGCTGCATTATGTGTGGGATTTGTTGCCTGGAAACATTTGTTGATCTCCCCGGTCTATTCTCCATTGCACTCGAACATTGTTATGGTTTGTTGGTGGGCTAGGTGGTTCTGGATCGTGGTAAACATTTTAACACCTCAAACGGATGAAGGACAGAACGAGAGGGTGGCACACGTGCGTTCTGCCCATGTGTCATTTTCTCATCTTGCCCTTCGTACGTTTGTGCTATTAAACATTCACCATGCACCTGAGCATATGCTTCACCAGGAACATGCATTTTTTGCATGTGGCACCATTAAACTCAACTTCCATCACTGACTGTTTGGCAGGTGCGCATGCCTGTTGTGAAAAAGCTAGATGATTTTTAATCGAATGCCAGTGTTATATTGATGCTGTCTGGTGGTTAAATAAAGTTGGATCTTTGGTGAACGTTTCTTGGATGCTGTAATTTCTTAGACCTCTTTTTATGGGTTCGCTATATGCTGTTAGGTGTGCAGCAACTTTTTAATCTGATAGCTTTCTTTGGCTCTTCCCCCCACATTGCGGTTTGTATGTTTCTGTCTGGCTGTTTAGGTGACCTTGAGGGTGACGGACATGTGCCTATATATAATACAACATGATAATAAATTACATTTTCGATGGTTGGTTTCAAACCTGGTTCCCCCAACATAGAAACCCGATGCTCTAACCATTAGGCGACGGGCACATGCCTAAAAATGTGGAATAAAACACCTTTACGAATTTACCTTCATGCAAGTCAGCTCTTTGAGATGCCTGGTGTGTTAGGCACATAGCATAGCAAGAATTTACTTGTAAAAATTAAGCGTGCGCATCTTCTAGCTGATGATAAATATAGAAGTTACAGTATGCATTCGTTGCTGAAATTCGCTGTGCATCTCTCATCATGCTGCGGCACGTTTCTGCAGGGTCAATTACATTATGTCTTGTGATTCAAATCATTTTAATGCTGAATAAAAGTTCCACTCTCTCTGCATGGTTCATCATGGTGGCTGAAGAATGCATTAGTCACTGAAATCTGCAGCTCATCTCTAGTCCTAACGTGCCATTCTGACTTGCTAGCTCGTTAAAGCTTCGCATACACCTATTCGCACAGTGCATGGAACCTTAGTTTTTTTATTGTGTTGTATACAAATTAAATTTTACTACTGTGAGTATTGGAGAAGGCATCATTAAACTCTTGCATTTCTGTTTACAGTGATTGTAGACGTGTGTTTGATGACGTGAAACACAAGAATGGATGCGATATGTTGCAGATCATGCGCATGTGTCCAACAAGGAGGAAGCACTCAAATAAAATTTATTGTATAGGTTATGGGTCCCGTTTTTTGTTTCCGACTGTTAGTATGGCCAAGAAAGTCTGTACCAGCTGCAGCAACTCAATGGCTGTAGCATTTTGCAGCTGACCACAAGATTGCCAGTTTGATTCCTGGTCACAGCAACTGCATTTCAAAAAAGGGGTTAGAATTCAAACAACACTTGTATACCAAGCATTTGATTCATCTTAACAAACACAAGATGGTATATATTAATCTGGAACTCTCCACTATGGCATCTCTTGTAGTCCATATGTTGCTTCAGGATCCTAAACCTTATCAATCAATCAATCAATCAATCAATCAATCAATCAATCAATCAATCAATCAATCAATCAATCAATATTTCAAGTGGCCTTTATGTAAATTAATGCAGAAGGTTTTTATTGCCAGATTGAACTGGTCATTTTGAAACGTTTTAGCGTTATTACAAAAGTTGTTTTACATGTTACATCATACTGACATTACTATTTATGCCCTTCCAAGGTACTCTGAAATGGCCTGTTGTTACCATAATTGGAGAAAAAAATCAAAGCCCCTTTCTTAAAGAAAGATGGTTGAACACGAAGCTTTCCCCCAATCCAAACTGAATCAGAGTCCTAAGCCAACAACCACGTAACGAACCCAAGAAATACTGAGCGACCCGATGCTGTGCATATGTGATTTGATTGCTTGTTAAGATTGTATTTTTGGACGTTGAAGTTGAATGAATACACATTTCATGAAGTTGCATAGCCTTTATTTTAGATCATGTAGCCATTGATTACATGCACACTCACACTTTCACGGAAGACTCTGTACTTGCACAGTATTGCCTTATGATCGCTGTGGTAGACTGTCAAAGGCTCTGCTATCATAACGTGATGCAGCCTGTTTGCAAATGTGAGATCGATGCCGGAATGGTGTTGCTTGGTGTGTCTATGTAGCGTCTTCAGTTTCAACGAGTAGTGATCTAGCATGAAACTCTTGATCCATTTGCCGTGCTCTTTCGCCACATCGATATTAAAGTCACAGCACATGAGGATCGGCGTACTATGTGGCTTTAAGGTCTTCATGATTTCTGCCAGGAATGTTTCCGCATCACAACGAGACGTGTTCGCTCTGATGTACATGCTGATGATCACAAGACCAGTAGGCATGTCGACTGCACAAGTGTCTCCCACATGCCTTCTGCATGCCATTGCCAATACAAGGGTTCGGCCTTATGGGCACGATCGCACCCGCACTTACGTTCACGTACGGCAGCCTCTTCTGTCGTGCGCTGCACCCACGGCCTACCCATGGTGACGGCCAGGAATGCATTGCATGACGCGCGTAATGCAATGCAGATATATACAGTTCGTCTGGGTAGTGTGGTGTTCAACCGTCTTTCTTTAAGAAAGGGGCTTTGATTTTTTTTCCAGATCCTAGGGCGAGCGCGTGTTCATGCACACTTGCTGTCTTCAATAAGCCGGGAAGCTCAGTCAATCATGACAGGGCAGTGTTGGTGTCACCTGCCGTGGTTGCTTGGTGGCTATGGTGTTGGGCTGCTGAGCACGAGGTCGTGGGATCGAATCCCGACCACGGCGGACGCATTTCGATGGGGGCGAAATGCGAAAACACCCGTGTACTTAGGTTTAGGTGCACGTTAAAGAACCACAGGTGGTCGAAATTTCCGGAGTCCTCCACTATGGCGTGCCTTATAATCAGCAAGTGGTTCTGGCACATAAAAAACAAAGAAAGAAAGAAAGAGGCTGGTGTCTTGCTTAGCAGATGCAAGGTGTGCTTCAAGTGAACTTTGTGTGCATGCTCTACCCTTGCTGAGCTTGTCGCTTCACACTGTTATCAGACATTGACCGGCTGGCCAGTCGACGCTGGCACAGTAGTGCGAATGTAAACTGTACTGTTCTACGCAGATGTGTAAGTTGACTTTCCTGCAGTGTGTTTTTGGCGTTCACGGATAAATCGGTGAGACATAGACTTTAAAAAAATTTTTGCCACTGTTACGTAGGTTCAGGAGACAGCAGTGTTCACTTTTACTTTCGGTTTTTGTAGTGAGCTTATTCACTCAGCAATGTGGCTGATGGCAGCTTATAACTGTAGCTCAGTATTAGACAGTTTTAGTTTAGCGTACGTAACTATAGCGTACGCTATATGCTAGTATATAGCGTACGCTAAGCAGCGCACGTTTTCTACAATTTTAGTTGGCCGGCGATATCTTCGGATCTCAGAGGCCATATGCCGTCGTTGCGGCTATTTCGCGCCTGTAGCGATAGGGGGCGCTGACATCTCGAACGTTTCTTGCGTTAGGCTTCGACTCGTTCGAAACGAGAAGCGATCTCGAAAACACCACGAGGTTATCCATAATACTGTGTCGTCGAAGCGGCCCGAGACTAAGCGAAAGCCGTTTACACAGTCATTTGCTACGAACGAAGTGCATTTTACAAAAGCAACGCCAAATTCAATTCGAAGCGGGCAGCCGGGACCGCCGCCATGTTTCCCGCAAACTCCGCAAACCCCGAAAAAACGCTAACGCTAACTCGTTTGCGTTGCGTACGCCCGCTATACCCGCTATTTCGTTTAGCGTTCCGCGCATGCGCAGTGACGACCCGCTATTTTTTAGCGTACGCAATGGAATAGCGTACGCTATACTAAAACTGTCTATTAATGTAACTCAGCGAACTTAAGCTGCAAAACAGAGTAAGAGGCATTGTCAGCATGGATATGTCACTAGACTCTCGGTGGAAATCTTGGACATGCCTCTGAATATTTGGTTCTTTCCTTTGCAGGGTGCAATTTCAAGTAGATGAAGTCTCCGGCATCATGAAGGACAATATTGAAAAAATTATGGAACGAGGGGAAAGGTTGGAAGACCTTGAAGAAAAATCAGGTATGATGAGAACGTTTTGCATGAAACTTCTCCATCTTGTTTGTACCAATGCAACACTTGCCACAGTTGCCTAGTAGCTGTGGTGTTTCACTGCTGTGGATAAAGTTTGACCTTGTTTTCCAGCCATGACAGCTGCATTCTGATGGGGTAGGAAAGAAATGTATTTGCTATGGTCACAGCAGTGGTTGCTGCAAGCTGTGGACTCAATTTGATTCAGTGTGAGGCATGCAATGCTGCAAATGTTACAGAAACTGTCAGTTATGAAATGCGATTCTACTCTGGTCTATCCACTGGTGTCAAACCCTCTGGCTATATTGCAGTCGACTATAATATTGCAGTTGACAATAATTTGCCAGCTGGTCCCCTGGTCACAAAATAATCAGGAGGTGCGCATGTTATTTAAAAGCACATCTATTCAGGTGAAAGCGTTTCTTGTGCTGCTGCTGCTGCTGCTGCTGTGCTGTAAAGGAATTTGTGAGGCCTGTGCCACCGTGACCCCTTGTAGCTGTCATGAGATGAGAATTGCGGTTTTCATGCAGATATGGTTAAAGGGAAATTTGGGAACGGTAGGGTATGGTGAAACTTTATTCTGGTTCTTCGGAATGTGCGTCAACACGTAGCGGGCCGCTCCCACGTCGGTACAGAAAGGCCGCGTCTCTCTGCGGTGGGTAACAGATTTCTTTAGAAAAGGGCATGTTGATGTAGCGAGCATTTGTTTCAGGTTTTCTTGGTCCATTTGATAATTTGGTTCATTGAGATATTTCCTTCTGGTTGCATATAATCCCATTTAACAAGGTTTTACTGTAATGTGCTATTCTCCTTGATAGTGGAGTGCTTTATAATAAACATAATGCCTCCAAATTAGAACACACCTCCACTTGACCTTACCTGTCTAGCATGCTAAATGGAAACTGCCGAAGCATTTATTGCCTGCTATGGGAGTGGAGAGCATTCACCTGCCAGTATTCCAAGCACCGAGGCATGGCAGCTGACATTGATGATTGAATTCGACTGTGAGGGAATACGCGGGGCGCTCTCAAGGCGGGCCTACGCATTTGCTCATGAAACAGGTGTCGTCCACCTTGTTTAGAGGAGCTCTAGGTGACATCCTCAAGATCAGCTGCTAACTCCCACGATGTCCCTCCTCTCTCCTTTGCTCCCATACCCACCTCTTCCCACTTAGGCCATAGAGCCAGCTTTATGTTAATAAATGCTGTATTTATTCATTTATTGAAATGTATGTTTGTCCAATATTTGTTGCTGCCACTGTTAAGAAAACTTGGTTTATAGGTTATTAAATGTATTTCAGATTCTCTTGCCACAAATGCTGATCAGTTTTGGTCTACGGCAAAGAAAATGCAGAGTCGTATGTGGTGGCGCAACATGAGGGTGAGTGGCTGTGCATGCTTGATTAGAAGTTCCATGAAACTGGCGCTTAAAATGGGCAAACTTGGTGTACTACAGCTTTTCATGCTGCTCAGTGTACACAGAAGGAAAAAGAAACAAGGCTAGAGATGTGAAAACCAATACTGGATATTCTTTGAACATTGGCCCTAATAAAGAAGGTTTGACTTGTTGAGGTGTTGACATGAAAGTTAAGTCATGCCTTGTTTAATTCTAGCATTAACGTATTTAAGGGTTTTAATTAAAAACTGCTTATACTTTTGTTCGACTTTTTGAGGTGTTGACATGAAACTTAAGCCATGCCTTGTTTAATTCTAGCATTTACGCATTTAATGGTTTTAATTAAAAACTGCTTATACTTTTCTTTGTGCATTCTCAAAATGACCAACCCTCATAGCCAGCTTGAATGAAGAAAGTGGGTTGAACTTTTCACTTATTTCCAGGTGAAGGTACTACTGGTTCTAGTCATCCTGGCAATTTTACTAATCATATTTGGTGAGTTGTAGATTTTGTGAAATAAAATTCTTATGTGTATTAATGTGCATAAAAGTTAAGGGCACTTATAATTTTGAATAGTCTTAGGTTATTGTATATTGCTGAGTATAAGTCAGCATTATTATTATGATTGTCCTGAATTAGGACAGTCAGCCTATATGTGGAAAAGTCTGTTTACACGTGGCACGCATGGTGGCACACATGTTGAACCAGCTTCATGTCACAGATTTACATTATGTTCTGTGGACATGATTTTGGACCACACCAACACCTTTTGTGCCGATATATTTAAACCAGCTCTTGTGAATTTACCTTGTGCATGTTGCACACAGCTGCTGATGTCAAGCTAGCTTGCGCAACCATTCATGTGCATATTGTGTGTTTTGTGCATTTGTATTTCTTTGTGTCATCTTCTAACTTTTGCTATTCTCTGTATTCCCAGGAGAAAAAGGAATAAGGGTGATGTCTAGATGTACCACAACATTAAAATTGTCGAGGTTGAATGCTTATTTTCCTGGTAAAAAAAATTTTGCAAGCATGTTCTCAATATTTTCAACAAGAAAATGAAGTTTACTTCGGTCTGAGTGAGCTTTTCAAACTTGAAAAATATATTACAATCTTTAAAAGCATTGTAAGACTGAAATAATTTTTGTTTTGGTGCTGTTCTTTAGTTGGTAATGTAAAGAAAGAATTGTGGAATTATGGAACAGTTAAAACAGCGATGCTGCAAATGTTAAATTTCAAAGGTGTATTTGATACATTTAGGGAGTCCCACTTGTAATCTAATACTGTTTAAGCATGATGTTTCTTGTAAAATTAGCAGTGAGCTGTAGGTAGCAAACAAAATCTTGGGTACTGTTTCAGTTAGAAATAGAGTGTTGAACTGAGAACTATCCGTAAACAGGAGTTCTGGCTGGGACTGAACCTAAACCCAGGTATTCTTGAAACCTGCCTGAACTCAAACTGCACAAAAGGAGAGAAAAAAAGAATTGTTCAAAACAAAATGACTGACAGGGTGATAGTGCCAGTGCTCTGGGAGTCCTAGTCAGCATCTCGGGCTGGCATGTCGCACCTGTTTGATGCAACTGATGTGGCGGCAATGCAATGCAACACACACCACAGAGCTATATTCTCAGTTGATAAACATCAAGTGTGATGTTTCGCTGAGGCAATGGCCATTCTATGTTCAGTTGAACCCACTTACAACATTATTCAAGTGCCACGAAAAGTCCATTGTTATAACCGATAATTTTTATAATCAGGTTGCATGAAAAAATCAAAATAGGGGGATGGCAGAGCTGATAAGAGAAAACTAGATAGGCAGGGAGGCCAGTGCCCCTCCCCACCACCTTCCTCCACCCGGCTGGTGGATTGTGTTCACTTGTTTAACTGCTACCTGGGCACTCCGATCGCGTGTAACAAGCTGCGGCTGTCGGTGTTAAGGAATGACACTACTATAACAACTGCAAAAAGGTGTCATGGCTGGCAAGCGATATGTGAGCACCGCCAAGGCACTTTGGTGGCCCCAAAAGAGGCCTTTTAAATATTGCGAGAAGGCTGCCGCGGCAGCCTGTCAGCTTGAGAAATGCAGAAGAAACGCTGAGGAGAGATCGCCACAAGCATCTCACCACGTACTTCTTACTGGCTTGCACAAGAAAAGCCTATGTCTGTCAGCCGTGCATGCTTTGCGCGGAGCTTGCCGACATCCTCCTCCAAGGCATTCAAGCTCTCCACGTAGTGCAGCAGAAGGTTCCTCACAAAAAAGAAGCTCTGGAGGGACAAAATCATGCAGGGTCTCCTGTGAGGACAACGTTGAGGCAGCCTGCCCTACCGCGTCATCGCTACTGTCGTCACCATCGCTATCTCATGCAAGCACGTCCGCTACAATCATCTCATTGGTTAGAAGCATTTAGCTTCCAAATCTATAGCCTTGTGCTTTCTTTTCACCGGCAACAGCGTGCATTGCCGATGATTAGCGGGCGGATCAGCCATCTTTTGTTTCAACGGCGAGTCAAGCAAAGTTGAGAAACCACGTGGCCAGGAACGACTTCGACACAACCAACAAAAACGACTGCGAGCGATTAAGCTGTTCGCATAACTGCACTGAATGAGGAGCCAGCGAGCAACATGCGAGCAATCTGCTTGTGACGCAGTTGGCGCGGTCCATTTGTGTTTCGAAGGATGAGGCGGCAAAGAGCTATGGGCGCAGCCCATTTGTGTTCGGAGGGGTGGAAGGGCGACGGGAGAGAGCCGCGTGGAGATGGCTGGAAAATGAGCGCACCGCGGCTGTTGGAGCAGTGGCCCATCGTGCAGCGGCCCATCGTGCAGCGGCTCGAATTTCTCATTTTCGTTTTTTCTTTTCAAGGATTTCGCATTTTGCTACCTTTCTGGTTGGACATCCAGCAGCCAGACTTCATAACCGATAATGTGGCATCGGGGCATTGTAGTAAGCTGGTTATTTCACCATGGAAAACATAAAAAAGTTGATGGTGCAGCAACTTCTCATTGTTATAACCAATATATTGTTAAAACCGGTATCGTTATAAGTGGGTTCAACTGTTATGTACTAAAGAATAGCATGACCTGAAAATAATGCTAATGGGAGAGGTGCTGTTTTTTGTTGCATCTGCTTGCTCTGGCTTATCCAGTGTAATGCAGTAAAAGTGATGTCCCTGAAAGTGGTTTGTTGAGAATGCAGTCTCTGTTCAGTGGCGCTGCAGTTTCTGTAGATGCTAAGTGAGCAGATTTGCATATCTTTCTTTTGTGTGTCACTTGATCCTTCTTTGTTGAAAGCAGTCACGTAATTGTAAAATATGCTTACGCAGTGGAGCTGCTGCAACTAAAACACGGCTTATTAATTTTGGGGACAGTGGAACCGCCCCATCAAATTCTGGCACTTTGTAGGCTGATGCCCAGACTTCTGCTTCTGAAATAGGACTGTTTTTTTTTGTCCAGCTGAGGTGGCTAGCGATCATGCAGCGGCCCGCATTTCATTTTTTCTTTTTTCTTTGCAAGAATTCCATTACCTTTCCACATGGACACCCAGCAGCCAGATTTCATCTTTATAACTGGTAATGCGGCATGGGGACATTGTAGTAAGCGGGTTATTTCTCCATAGAAAACATACAAAAGTTGACGGTGCAGCAGCTTTCTTTTGTTATAACCGATATATTGTTAAAACCAGTATAGTTATAAGCGGGTTCAACTGTAGTTCTATCGTCGTCATACAGTCATGATCATCCCGTTCTAGTCATGTCATTCTTGTGATTCTGTCGTACCATTGTCACTTCAGAAACGTCATGAAATTGTCGGCATACCCTCGTCGTCATATTACCTTCACAGTTTCATCAACATTCTTCCATCATAATCATGCTGTTGTCATTCAGTCGTGATTATGTCATGGCTGTCATGCCATAGACACCATTGTGTCGTCGACATACATTGTCGGTCATTATCATGCATTTGTTGTCATACCATCGTAATACTATCGGGGTCCTTCCATCGTCATCATTCCAGCTTTGCCGTCTCATTCCCATCATACTGTCATCGTCCCACCATTTTCATCATACATCATCATGCTGTTGTCATCACATCATCATTGTCGTACACTTGTCATCAGTCCATTGTCGCCAGACCACCGTCATCACATTGTTTTCACAATCAGTCAATTGTGATTGTGCCACTGCTGTCGTGACATTGTAATTTATTTATCGTCATCACTTCAGAATCATCCCATCGTCTTCATGCCGTCGTCCTTGTAATGCCTTCATCATTTTATCGATGTCATTCCTTCTTTGTAATTCCATTGCCATCACTGCATGCATCGTTGGCATATGGTCCTCGTCTTACTATTGTGAGATAACTTTGGCAAAGGATGGTCATAACAAAGTGGGCCAGTCACGGAGACAGTATATGTCGCATATAGTCGAAGCCTTTGAAATCTCGGGAGGACCACTAGAGATTCTAAATTAAGGTGTCTTAGTCGACATGGTGTGTTGCTACGTGGTCGCTACATTGCATGATTGCTTATTGCATTAACTTCGATGGTCGTCTTAATATGGGTTCTGCCGGAATTCTTTCATCTTCGCGACACTAAAAAACTCTGGTCAACATTGTTCCCGGGTTTTAAGACATCGAATTTCTAGAGGTGATTGTGTTAAGGCGTAAGATGGCTCCATGTTTGATGGAGCCATCAAACTGTGATCAAACAGCCAAATCAAATCAAACAGCCACTGTGAGTTTGACAGCAGCCCCGCCTGTCAACAAGATTGTAATATTAACATGAGGAAGTGCGTTTGGGTGGTTGGGAGTGGTGGCGAAAGGCAAACTTAGAGTTGCTAGACATCACAGAGTCGAATAAAAATGATGAAAAGTTAGAAAGTTACGCGCATTGCAGTTGAAACAATTGCACGAGCTGTTGCGATTGCCTCATTTCGTGCAGCGCATGATGTTGTGCGCGGTGCACGAGGACACCTGACTAGTTGTATAAGTCAATGCTGCATGAATACTGAAGCAGAGACAAGTGGATCACAGAGCATGATCCCATGCTGAAACATGGTAGAAAGTGACATAGTTTTGGTGTCTGTGTGCCTGTACGACATGGGAACAAGCAGATGAAACGGAAGTACCGTTTACTCGCATAATGATAGCGCTTTCTTGTCAGAAGAATTGATGCAAAATCAGGGGTGTGATCATTACGTGGGTTAAATTTCCCACGAAAAGAAAAAAAACATTTTTTCGTCCCGCGTTTGCTGCGGCCCACCAAAACAAAAATGGCGGCTGGCGGAGCAAGCCGAGCGTGCTAAACGCGATTTTTTTTTCTTCTCGTGAGTGCATTACGTGCATTGAAACAGTTTCTTCCATATCAGTAATGAATAATATCGTTAATATCAGCAAGTTTGCGGCAATAACGTAGCCATGTCCACTTTGAGGGGACAGAAACAGATGGGCGTGCTTAGCTGCCAGTGACATAGAAACACATGGCCGGCATGCTGCGGATACTGCGGCATCTGTCTTCATTACTATCCTAATACGACACGTTTCCGCTAAGGTTGGGTGAATATCTTAGCTGTGTTACAAGCGTCGGCGTATGAATAGGGTACACTTTTAACGTATCAGTGTAAACGTGGCTACTATCGTTGTCGCTCGCGATTTGTTGCGTGCTCACAAGTGCAGATGAGAAGAACCAAAAGGCACCTTTTTTGTTATTGACCACAACCATTATAAAGCCTACACATAATAAAGGCAAGTTTGGTTGCAGCTTTTTTTTAGTCATGGAAGTGCGGAAAGTGATGAAAGTAATGAAATGAGGCATCTACTTAAGAATGTTTGGTGCGTGCAGACCGCTTGGTTTGTCTTGAAGAGTCGTTCACGTAGCATTCGACAGATGGTAAGTGCGATCAATATTAGCTAGACTTGGCACACGACATATCGCTGCAGCAAGTTCGGGGTGTGATCATTATACAGGAAATAAAAAAAATCGAATTTTTACGACAAAATTCAGGGGTGCAATCATTACGTGAGTGCGATCATTACGTGATTGCGATCATTATGCGAGTAAATACGGTACATCTCTCTTGCTGTGGTGCGAAGTAAAACAAAAATATGCAGACATTCAGTTTGTGAGTTTTATTATTTCTGTAAGCTTTAATTAATCTATTCAAGCAACATATTACACAAATAACAGATGTTGCCTTGAATAATTCTCGAAGTCGCGTGTCACCACGAGCGCATGTACATCATCCTCCAGCTTGTAGTGCAGCGGCCGCGAGAAGGGAAAACGGCATTCGGTTTGAAATTTCAGCTCTCGCGGCGCATAGCGATGTAATACTCTGCAGACGCAATCGTTATCGTGCATTGTATGCTCTGTGCTTGTCAGCTCAAGATGGCCAGACCTGGTGAGGGGCCCTTTAAGCCTACGTGGATGCTGCAAAATTTCTCAGCATTGGTGAGAGGGATGTAAAACAGAAAACAAAACTCAGAAAATTGTATTGTCTCAGCAAATTTTTCTTTTGAATGCTGTTTTCACATGTTAAGTGGCTCAACCCTCATGTTTGAAGCCTTGTATATGTTTTCCAAGCACTAGGTGGGTCCCCTGCGAATATATGTGAACAAACGAGCAGATCGTATTCCAATGTGATGGGGAGAAAAAAAACAATGTTGCACTGTACTGAAATAAAAGTAGATAGAGTCCAAATTTGCATATATTCTGAAACAAAAATGCCTAAATTGTCGACTGAAAAACTGGCATCGTTATAATAAAGCCGAATAAAGCAACAAGAAATGCCATGTTCCATGTGAAAATATAATTGCACATGAGCATAAGCCTTGTGGATCACCAATTACTTTTTAATGAAGAAAGCGTCTGGTGCCCATGTATTATAGTATTGCTGAAAGCCAGTAGACCAGCTTATTTAAATTTACATTCACAGCAAATTTATTGGCTTGTGTTCCGTCACTGTAGATCCCAATGATTATATGAGATCCAAAAGCGAGAAGTGGCTGGCAGTGTGTACAAGAGTGTTTGCCTTAGTCTTCGCTGTGGTATATTGCCACGCAACTATTTAGAAGATGTAGTACAACCGGTCATATCACACTTCAAAGCACGAGCATGGTGATGAATGGATGTACTTTTCTATATAGTCCTCCTTAAATGTAAGCAGGCGTTGTGCCACTCCCAGTGGCTGTTGCTAGCCTGATCCCTCCTTATTCCCCTAACATACCAAATATTCGAATAATATTCTGTGCATGTTTGGCTAGCAGTAAAATGAAATGTTTATTTCTCTTACAGTAAAAGTAGCCAGCCAGAGGGGATGTAGGGCAGAAAGCTGCTTTGATTCAGCTTGAAGACCGCCCAGTGCCCGTAGATCACATGACAGTATCCTCACAATAACCGAGAACTTGACCTAGCTTCATATAGGCTCAAGGGCTAAGGGGCTGAACAGAACTGGGCTGGGTCGTGTCCGGAATCTTCCGGGCCCAGGCTGGGTACAGGCCAGGTTTAAAAATTGCCTGGCCTGACTCGGGCAGGTCAACGGATGGTACTTTCAGGCTCGTGCCGGGCCCAGGCCTGGACAACCAGCCTGTGCTGTGTTCTAAGAAAGACTTATTGCCAGTGTTGTACCTGGCCTTGCTCCTATGAGCACGAGCTTTCTTTTATAGCTCTGGATGCTGACATGCAAGATGAGTGTCTGTTGCACAACTCTGCTCACATTTGGAGCATTTTCTGTAACTCTTAAGTGGTGCTATGCTGTAGTGAACAGTCAGCGCTTCGTTTACCAGCATCTGCACGAGGCATGTGTCAACATATCCCACTGAAATGTAACAGCAGCAGTTGTAATGATAGTGTACAAGGGCATTGTTGTTAACTGTTTGCACTGCAGTGCCCATCTTGTTTTATTTCGGTGGTCATGTTTGTCTCTTTAGAATTCACTGCACCTTTAATGTAGCGTGACATGTTACATGTTTATACTTCACATAATTGCAGGTGTTGGGCGTTACTTACTGGACACCTCAGCAAGTTGGAAGTAGAATGATGTTGCTGTAGCCTTAACCATAACATACTTGTCAAAGAATGCAGTTTTTGACTACTTGTGTGCTGGTCACCTTTCCTGATAACTTACTATTACTGAGAGAGGCATCGAAAACTTCACTAGGGTTCAGCAAACTGATTCCACATTAAGTATTGCATAATTTTTTTCAGTATGCTAGCATTGTCATTATGTTTAGTGTTCTGTGTTTTTAGTGTATTACATTTTCCGGTTTTTTCCTCTTTTCAGTGCCGATAATAGTGCGGAACTCTTGAAGGTGTTTGTGCACACCATGGTTGAACATTTTCACTATAAGCAATGTTGTAAATCTGTTGCTTGAATTCATAACCTGTATGTACCAAGGTGACTTTGTACTTCTACATGTATTACTTTATTTTTTTACTTGTAGAGCTTTGTAAATGTTGGCTTTCTATGACATACCACAAGTATATTTCTGGCAACTAAATTTCGGCATCTATTTGTTGACGTATTTTGCAGCATTGCTGTTCATTGAAGTATGCAGCAAGCCATCTAGTCGTGTCTTAGCATTTAAACTTTGATATCTCAAAATTGCTTTTGTGCACAAGTGTGTGTGCTGAATGTTTATCAATTACTTCACCGTATGTCGAATGGCAAACATTGGCCAGCAAAGCATTACTCATTTACTGTTTCCAGTGCACATTTTCTGCTTTCTTAGAATTTTTATTGTAATATTTGCTTTTTAGATGAGTTCCGTTCAAAGTGTTGAATTGAAATTAACAAACTGTTCTTTATATAATGCAGCCAGACTTTTTTCAGGAGATGCAAGAAAGCTTTGTGGCCTGTTTATAAGGGATACTAGCTAAAGAGATGTCTAGCATTGTGATTCTAGTACCGCAGCAATGTGGGTTTCACGAGCAGTAGTTTGCAATGCAAGTACAGAATCCTGAAGCTTCATTGGAGAGGCTGCCTGCTTCAGTATAGCCTATACTGTTATAACCTACTAGGTTAACGTGCATGAACCAAATATTACCATATGTCAAACATTTATTTATGATTCAAAACTTCCATATGAAACGTGAAAGCTTAAAGCATAACTAATAAAAATATCAGTGTTTGTGATATTTCTAGCTCAAGGTTGTCTCAAGACGTTTACTGCGATGTGGGTCACTGGTGGGTCATGATGAAATATGCTGTGTAGAGGACTGTGCTAGAAATCATAGGAGGGGAAAATTCTTGTTGCTTCTGATGTAATGCATCATGGCACCATCTCTTTGGGGCTTCGGGAAGTTTCAAAGAAGTATAACCCCTGGTGACTCGCTGGTGGGTCACAACGCACCAGAGGAGTATGACGGGTGAGCCATTGGTGGCTCATCATACACAGAAATCGGGACTTCAAAAAAGTGCTGCCACAGTGAACATGCTAAATGATATGCAAGTTGTCTTTTCTGATCTGCGCACTCGTCCTTGTTTTTTCTCGGCTTGTCCTCGTGTCGCCGCACAAACTTTTTGAGCATGAATATTAACACATTGGCTATTGAATACGGTGAAGTTGTGGGCCTGATTCACTTATAGTGGCAGTTGGAATATTCTGGGGCATCTGGAGTAGTACCAGGTGAAGCAGTTGTGTGTGATGATGATGCTGTCCATATAATGCAAGCACTTTTGTCAGGATATTTTTGCAGATGTCATTGTAATGAACAGCCTGTTAAAGAACTAGGAAACCTGCACAATCTATGTTTTGGCATTTTCACCAAAACAAGAAGAAACAAGGCAATGATTGCATTGTCTTCCATATTGTGCCACATGTTCCATGCTGTCGTTCTAGAATGCTACTGGGAATGAACAGCACTAGCTTGCTTGAAGTGTGCAGTCTTATTAGTAATTCTGAGATTATCACACATGAGAGCTGATGAATTGCTGGAAAGAGAAACAGAAGAGTTACGACTGGTTTACTTGCTGTAGAATTGTTGATAAAGATGTAGCTGGCATGTCTTGCGAAATCTTTAATGAGCTATACTCTGACTTATGTATATGAACCCAAAGGTAATTGTCTTATAATTAAACTTCCGGCTTGACTGATCAGTTATTCTTTATAGTTTTGGGATAGTGGGGTTTGACTGTATGAGACAGCCGATGCATCTGCGTATAAAGGAAATGGACTCTAATAAATTGGAGGGTAAAGCATAATACTTCATGGCATGAAATATACGCAGACGAAAAACACGTAGGACAGGATGGGCACCAACTTCCATCTGAATTTATTTATAACAAGAATTCACTTATATGCACATGCAAGTCGCGTAATATAATGAACATGCTACAAAAAGCAACACAAAGCAAATGCAAAGGGATCAGCTGTACATGCTAATCAAAAAAGCTCATACAGATAGTTGCCCAGGAAAAGCAGTTCCTCATCGAGAAGGCATAAAAAATTAGAGGCTTATCAAGGTTAAGCCCAGTGGATGCGAAGCATCCACTGGGCTTAACCTTAGCGCATCCTTAGCGTTTGGAGGCATCTTGACCGCATACACGCCCGGCGCAAAGACGCTGGCGCGGTTGCGGGCACAGAGACTGACGCGACAGTGGGCGCGCGCCGCTTCATCCCTGGCGTAATGTCACATATCACGTGATGCAGCGATGGTGGCGCCGCCGCCGCATCGCGCGCGACGGCGCGAACCGAAGCGTGGAGGCTTCCGCCGGGCGACGTCCGACGGCGCGATATGAGGCCCCATCTGCAGCTGGTGTGACGTCATCACGTGACGTCACATCATGTGATCTCACTTCAGGGTCAATGGTGGCCTCCGCCGGGAGGCGACCGACGGCGCGATATGAGGCCCCATCTGCAGCCAGTGTGACGTCATCACGTGACGTCATGTCACGTGACCTACTTGAAGGGCACTTGAAGGTCAATGGTGGCCACCGCCGGGAGGCGACCGACGGCGCGATATGAGGCCCCATCTGCAGCCTGTGTGACGTCATCACGTGACCTCATGTCACGTGACCCCACTTCAGGGTCAATGGTGGCCACCGCCGGGCGTCGCGCGAAGGCCCGAAACCTACGTTAATATGCTTCACATAAAACTTCATGCTGATACAAGCGTCACCACGTTGCTTGATGTAACAGGCCTTTATTTTACCCCCTCTCAGTCTACCTTTACCTATGCCGATAAACTTGGTTTGAGTAAACTTCACACCCACATTCCTCGCAATGCATGGCCATTAGGTTGCCAAAACCATTCTTGACATAGCCTGTGCTGCCGCACACAATCATGCAATCATGAAATGACCAGTTTGCCCGATGTACTCTTTCCCATAACTAAGGAGGATGAGGTACACTACTACACCTGATGCACACTCCGTAAAGTGATCAGCATGTGCGATTGATCTCTTAGCATTTGCACTTTGTTATTGCCTTTGTAACGTGCTCACCATGATCACATAGCTTGGCTGTGCATAAAAGCAAATTCTTGTTCAGAATAAACGCACTTGGAAGTTGGCACCTGTGTTGTTGTATCTGTTCTTTGTGTCTATATTGCACCAATGATTTCCTGAAGTATGACACACCAACTAACAAACCAAGATCTTGCTAAAGCATCATACTTTCTTCCTGATGCTGCAGTACACAGTATTGTTGACCGAATTATTTAAAAGTAAGCCTCTGATCACCTCAGCGCCTCTACTACACCGGACTTTCTAAATATCACGGCTGTAATGCAAACAAAGAAGCATTTGTTATTGCTGTTCTTCACAAAAAAAGGTTTCTGTTTGCCTGTGGCCCGTGTTGTATTCTCAGTAACATGCACAGTGTGTCGGAGAAAGGGGTGTCTTTCAAACTTGATGTTAGTAGTGAACAAGCTTAGCTGCTGGCAACACCATCAAAGTGACGTGCCAATTGTTTGTGACTAGTGCATTCATGCCAGCCAAAGTTTTTGTGTGATGCTAGTAGTTAAAGCCACAAGCTTGTGAAAACTACTAACTAGCTTCTGAAGTATATAAGCAGCCAGCAAATGGCATGTCATCACAAACCACTGCACATTATTTTTACTTGCAGAATGAAGTGGAAATAATTGCTGGCATGAATGTAATGGCCACAAGAATAATGCAGTTTGCATGGTCCATGTTTGCTGGTGGTCTTCATGGCGTTAAGGTGCACAGCAGTCTATACGTAGCATAAATGTGCAGTATACACTATTTTGCAACGCTTGGGAATGAACGGAAACAAAAAGCCGTAGACAGGGCCATTAGCATGTAGCATCTGATGCAGAGCGCTTTGCCCAAGATTAGTCATGTGCTTGTAGTTGCAAACGTTTCAAAGCAAGCAGTTTGATGAAGAAGCAGGCAAGAGGTAGGATATGACATATGAAGTGTGTTCATCTAGTATGTGTGCATCCTGTTTCGACAGCTAGCCCACCAGCACGTTGGGATTCCATGAATGTGAAGAATGGTAATGTGTTTGTCTAATGTTGAGAATGCTGCCTTTGAAGCACACAAGACTGCATAGTATAATGTTGTGTGTGAGAGGCAGTCTACAAAAAACACAATGTACATGCTTTTTGGATGAGAAGAGAGACTTACAGTTGCTCCCATGTATGGTTTTATCTTCCCGTGCTTATCTCCTGGCATCCTTACCTCTTGATGTTTGCCACTAAGCACTGTCCGTTGGTTTAGACAGCATGAGACATTGCACGGAGAATAAGTTGCTTGAAGGAAGGATGCCACCAGACAGCTGCATTGATGTAAGAATGGCACACAGAGGCAGTAAGTTCTTTGAGCCCTGGCCGGTTGGAGGTGGTTCGGGGTGGGTTGCGACTGTCTTGCAGGGACCTCTGCATGTGTTCCTGTATAGCGCATTTCAGCGAGCACTTTCAAAACATTTTTAAAATTGCCTGTGGCAGATAGTACAATTCTGGTCCATGAGCTGATCTACTCAAAGAGGTGGACTTGCACAGAAAATTGAAATGCATAATTGACTCATTAACAAAAATCGCTATGTTTTTATCTAATTACATTATGGCACATATTGCAATTTACAAATTCTAGCCGGGAAGTTTGCAAGGCAAATCCACTTAGAACGAATTCTCAGCATGACACCAGTTTCAAAAAATATTAATTCCCTAACATTGCAGGAAAATGCATTGGCGTTTCAGTTACTTTTGTGCTTCAATGCAGAAAATCGCGATGATAGTGCATTTTTACTGCAAGGTTGACGGCGCATTTCTAGTAAATACTGTCATCCACACGATTTTTTTCAAGTGGATATGCCTTGCAGTCTACCTGCTAGAATTTGTAGAGAGAGAAAAGGGAAAGGCTGGGAAGTTAACCAGAGGGAAAGATCCGGTTCGCTACCCTATGTTGGGGTGTGAGGATGGAGGAGATAATGTGACGGGAAAGTAGAAAGAGGAATAAAGGGAGCACAGTTACAAAATCGCAGTCATTGTCACTTCATACTATTGCCGCACAGCACAGTAGCACCTATGGCACTATGAACATCAGGCTTCAGCAGCTTGTCCAAATCTGTTCTTAAAAACTGCAACAGTGCCCTCATTGCCCTTCGCTCTGATGGCTTGTGTGTTGGCATTCTGAAATGATTTCCTCTACAACTGCAATATATGCCATAATTATTTAAAGTTAATTTGCGAATTTTTGTTAATTAGACAATTACATATTTCAAATTTTTGTGCAATGTCCACCTCTTCGAATACGCCAGCTCATGGACTAGAATTGTGCTATCTGCCACAGGCAATTTTTAAAAAAGTTTGGAAGTATTTGCTGGAATTCTGTATATGCTGCTACACGGACACTAACCTCTGCTTCAGAAGACTGCCTCCTAGAGACCCACATTCTGCTAGCGTGTTCCATCTGGAAAAGCAATGTCTTTTTATAGTATGCCTTATTGTGCATGTGGGTTTGTGTTATGTGTGCATAAATCTTGGAGACATCAGTGGGTAACTACTGTACCCGTAGGCTACTGTAAAATATGGTGAAATTGGAAGAAGTTGAAAGATTGACAGCAAGTATGCACAGCTAGTTATGCCAACAAAACGACAACTTTTAAAAGCTGTTTTCAATAGTCCTTGACGTAATGGAAAAAGTCTGATGAATACCCATGGTGCACTGCTCATAGTGGCACTGCTGTGATGTTGCTGTGGTGAGGTCGCGTCACCGGCTGACGAATGTGGGCTAGTGGTCTGGGGTAGTTTGGTATGCAGTCTTGACTTTTGTGTGATGTAGAAAGGACAGGGCATTAGCTCAAACTTGTTTTTTGCACACGTTATCGTATATGGTGGCGAAAATTATGTTGGCTTCTAATTGTTGAATGACAATTTTGTGCGACGTTAATGGCTTCCTGTGTAGAGTGCCCTGTGGTTTCTGAAGTGGCCACCACGTTACCAGTAGCGCTAATGATGCCGACTGAACATTTATGTACTGTTATGAGCTTTAAAAACATTAAAAACAACTTCTGCAATCAACTGGAATGCACTCCTTTTACATGAATTACTGTCAAAACCCTTCCACGACGACTGACAGTTGGACGAGCTGGTAAAGATTCATACTGAAAAGGGCAAGAATGAAAGTGAAATAAAATATCACAGCTCGAACTTGCAGGTGAAGTTTTCATTCAACAGAAATGCACAATCAACCACAAAATATTACGGATAACAGAATCATGCAAAAAGCTGCATATCTCCACAGCCTCGCAATTCAGCCTGGCATTCGCATTTCCAGCCTCTGCTAGTATATGTGAACAGCATTATGCTGTACTGTTTTGGTGACTGTTGTTGCAGGCTGCTCCGTAATTCAACATTTACCGAGATCCCGTGATTTCTAAACACTTGAGGTTGACTGCACATTGTGCCAGGTGCTCTTCCAGTGCTTAACTAATTACGGCACTACAGTTAAAAAAAAGGGGGGGGGGCAGAATGCATTGAAGCACAGTGTAATGGGGTGGGGGAGGGGCGGGGGGGCTATTCTGCAAGTGTCCACCTAGTTAACTGTCCATTTCAGTTGAAGTGCTGGTTGGCTGGGCTGAGGTTACGGTGAAACCTGGAAGGTGCCAGCCTTCCTCCCCCGCCTCGCTTGTACTGCTCCAGCCAATCAGCGGCGGCAGAAATGGACAGACCACTAGGTGGACACTTAGGTGCTGAAAGCAGAGTTTCAGGCCATAATTACTAGAGGGAACTCTGACACTAGTGTTTACAAGAGCTGCAATTGAGGCGGTTCAGCCAGCACGGTAATTGTGGGATGTACACCTGTGAGCAAAAGTATACGGACCACAGGGTCACCGAAAGAAGGAATTTCTTCATAATTATCACGCATGAATAGTAACTGACGAGTGTACTAGAAAATTCGTAATGCCAAGTTTGGACTGCAGTCTTTCAAGTTGCATTCACAGACAGAGGAGTAAATGAGTTTTATTGCGCAATCCCTGGTCCGCATACTTTTGCTCGCGGGTGTACATAGATTTGGCCCGAAGGCAAGATTCGAACAGAAGCCAGAAGCCCGATATTGAAACTTTTGAAACTAGTACAGAAGCCCGACATTAAAACTTTTATGCCAAGGACGCACGCACC
This sequence comes from Dermacentor variabilis, assembly GCF_050947875.1. Lineage (NCBI taxonomy): Eukaryota > Metazoa > Arthropoda > Arachnida > Ixodida > Ixodidae > Dermacentor > Dermacentor variabilis. The sequence goes on along the minus strand of NC_134568.1, from coordinate 148,298,990 downwards.
GACGTGTAGGCGTATCTACCGGGGAGGGCCAAGGGGGGCACTTGCTCCCCCCCCCATTTTCAAAAGTAGGTGGGCAAAGTATGTAATTGACCCCCGCCCCACTTTTGAAAGCTGGTAGTTTTGGCTGCGCGCAGGAAAGTCCAACAAAATTACAGCTGAAGCTAAATTTTCTTGCTTAAAGGCCCCTCGCCAGATCCATAGCAAATTTTGATTGTACGCTGGAAGTTGTTACATGTCCTCTGGGGAGCGTTCTGCTGCAATCTGATAATATTTGAAATCGGCTCATTAATAGCCGAGATAGAAATACTTCAGTGTCGCGAACCCATGATTTCAGGAGGCGAGCTCTGCTGCATAGCGAGACGCTCTCCACTCGCCCGTCTAGCCTCCGCAAGCGAAATTCCTTCCCTGCGTCCTCCCATACCAGACCTCGAGGATGCGTGCGCATACGTCACGGGCCACGCCTTCATTTCTTTCTCCTCGCTTTTTCTTTTTTTTTTGCTACGCTGCGCACTTCCGCTGACGGCGTTGCGCGAGAGCTCTACACCATTATACGCAGCACACCATTTTGCGCGCTGTGCACAAAGGCACATGACTAGCGGTATAATTCAGTGCTACAAGAATACTGAGGCAGAACAAGCGAATCGCAGAGCTGGAACACGGTAGAAAATGGCATAATTTCGGTACCTGCGCACGCGACTGCACGACCGTGGGAACAAGAAGACGAAGCGGAAGTACATCTCTCGCTTCGGTGCGAAGTAAAACAAAAAAACACGTGGACATTCCGTTTGTGTGTTTTATTCATTCTCTAAACTTCAATTCGTCAATTCAAGCAGCAGATGACACAAATAACAAATGTCTTGAATAATTCTCGAAGTCACTTGTTACCACGAGCGATGTCACACTGCAGACACGGGTACGTAGGCGCAAGGACACGAGTACGTCACCATCCGGCTTTGAGCGCGGTCGCCGCGAGGGAAAGAAAAACCGTTCGGATTGAAATTTCGGACCTTTCCATGGCGCGTAGGAATGTAATTTTTTGCAAACACGATCGTTAGCGCGCATTGTATGCGCTGCACTTGTCAGCTCAAGATGGCCAGACCTGGTGTGGGGCCCTTTAATACAGCGATTACTAAGTTATGCGTTATACGCGTCCCCTGCTTGGACAGCGAGGATTGTCTTTTGTGACTTTTCGGGACGCCCTGTAGTGAACGAACACTTGTCGTGTTACATATCACGACAAGTGTTCAAGGAATCTTATGTAACGATATTTCAATTTTGATTTGAATTATGCTTTACTGAGCTGTTTCATTGCAAAAAAAAAATAAATAAATAAAACGACTTGCCGTAATATGAATTCTTTACGACGCTTCAATAAGATAATTTTGATATGGTCAGAGTGAAGAGGCATACTCAAGTTGAGGTCGAACGAACGTTAAATAAGCCAGCTTACGCAGTTGGTCGTTAGAAAACATTCACGTTCTAAGTGCGCTGCTAAGCGGGTTGATTCATATTTGCCCACATCTAGAATGCTTGTCCTTAGCCGCATGTTCATCCAACGTCTAGACTGCCCGATAGAAATTTACTGGAGGAATACGATTAATGACGCCTACTTCGCAAGACTCGTCTCTTTCTGTGCAGAGTCTTACAAGAGGACTGAAATGCAAAAACAAAAAAAAAAAACGCTATTAATTGGACTAAAAGGATCATGTTCTAACCAAGTGGTGTTCAAAACATGACTTTCGGTTTTAGGCTTATTCTACGGCTTGTTGATTTTCTTTTTACCTTCGTCCAGTCTAGCGCTGCTTCTTTTACAGCACATCTTCGATCTTGAAGATACAGTGACCTGCGCGGGGAATATAGGTGTGTACCAGAAAAACTTTGTATCTGGTCTTTCAAGCGTAACTCATTTCGCCCAACGGTACACGCAACACCTAGCAATAATTCTTCCCGACTTCTCGCGATCGTGGCACAACGATGCCGTTCTTTGTTGTCTACACTGCACGCTGATGCCAACCACAAAGGTTAAAGGTGGTGAAAAGTTCCTGTTGTATTCGAAGTTGCATTAAGTGAGAATGAAAAACCATCGCAAGGGTTGCGGATTGTTTGTCAGAAAACGTTCATTTTCGTTGACATGGCGCTGCTGCCATGCGCGATCACTTTTTGAATACGCTGCCAGAAAAGCGGCACGATTGCGTTCGACATTTTGCGCTATTCAAACGATCTACGATACACGTAACTGACGCCGTACTTTGGGAGCTACGTCAACAATGCGTGAGCTCCGCGACAACAAAACGTCGAGGCGAACAAACAAGTCCTAACAACTACGGATGCAACAGAAAATAGGAGAGGCAATGAATGAAGCGGGGTTCGTCTTCAGCGCTACTGGAACCAATATTTGACAGCTTCGTTTGAAAGGCGGGCTGGGTGGCAGTCGTGTGGTAGTAGCAGCCAGTGTCGTAGCCAGAAATTTATTTCGGGGAGAGGGGCGAGCGACAGCTGTCACTCTTCCCCTCCTTCACCCCCCCCTCTCTCTCTCTCTCTCTCTCTCTCCACACACACACACACACACACAAACTCCATATATATATATATATATATATATATATATATATATATATATATATATATATATATATATATATATATATATATATATATATATATATATGGAGTTTGTGCAAGACGCTAATACCCGGACAAGAATGCTTTAAAGGGGATGCACGTTTTTGCGTTGTCGAAACACTGCTTAATTATGACAAAAGTTTTTCATTGCTAAGGTGTGCAGCCATTTCACATCAAATTCTGCTATCATCCTTATGATATTCTTAAATATGATATTAAAAAAAACTAAAATTGCTTTTACGAATTGATACATTTATATGATATGTATGGCGATGACCTTGCTTCTACATGACTTGGAAAAATGAACAGAGCTAAAGACAGTGCCATACAAGAAGAAGACGTCGCACTATCGTGTGTCTTCTTGTTAGCAGACCAGACTTGTTGCAGCCCAGGTAATAGCGGAGATAACCGTTGTTTTTCAGCCAGATCTAGCGAATGGTTCGGCCACGGCTACGTGCAGGAGTGGGCGGGCACTATTTTGGAAGTTTCCTCGCACTCAGTCGCGCTTTCGGCGTTGTAGGCATGCTATATTATTCTAGATTTAAAAATAAAGGAACGAAGTTTTGCACTAGAACTTCAATAGTATCATGTGATGCAAGTGTCACTCACTTTCGCTAACCTGCTGTCCGACTTGTTTGAAGAGATGTTTGTAAGTAGCTTGCGATCATGGCATTGTCATCACGCAACGCATATTGTTATTTGATCGCACTCGGGAATTGATGAGGCAGACAGTCCGAAGCAGGATTGCTTCCTGTTTAGAAGCCTTTGTGAAAATTACGGCATACGTAGTTCACACTAAAACAAGGACCAGTAGCTCCGAAAGATTTGAAAGTGTCGTGTCTCCTGACACCCGTCTATTCTGAAAATTGGCGAGACGTTTAGTTAGCATGGGATCTCCTGAACACTTATGCAGTAGGTGTCACGACGGTGTAGGTGAACCTCAGCTTGGCCACTGGTCACGGCCGTCTGGTGTTGAGCGATCGGGCAGCGACGAGACGCCCTCCCTCTGTCCATAATTATCCGCCAACTTTGTTCTTGACGCCTTTTATGCGCGTGACTCCACCCCTCCCTTCCCTCGTATCCATCATTCCACTCCCCTTCTTAAAATTCTTCCCCCCCCCCTTTAGTCTCTGTCTGTCACACTCATCAACATTCACCGTGTTGCTGAACGACGCAGCGGCCAGCGTTCTGTAGGTCTTTCGTTGTTTTCCCGTTTTTTGTGCTGTTTTCATTCTTGACCGCGTGTACAAACTAGCCTAACAGCAAGCTCTTCTCAAGTTTATTAACATAATCAAAGTCAGAGACAAGGGAGAGAAAAAGAAGAAATAAAATAAAAGACTGGGGCGGGGGCGGTACTCATTATACGTTTCCTAGACAAGCAAGTCGCAATATTTTCGAAATGCTTTCGCGCAGTTTGGTTGATGATACCGTCAAGTACCAGAAATGAGAAGCTCTTCGATGACACGAAAGCCTGGTGGTGAGCAATAATGCCTCCAAGTTTTATGCAGGCGCTCGTGCCATCTTTTTCTGTGTGTGGAATTTTGGCGATGATCCCCCCTCAGCAGTTATTGTTAACGCGATCCGAAAGGAGGTAGAGGCGCGCCATGAGTGGGGCTGCAATGTTCTGTGCATGGGAGAGGGGATCGCCCACATGAAAACACCCCCACCCTTCGGACCGACACTCTAGCCTTCGTCTTGCTTTCGCATTCAAGCTTTCCCTTTAATCCACGTTGCTCTTTCGGAGCCCACCTCTTGTCTGTACCGTGGGAAAGGGGGAAGGGAGGAGTCGAACCCCCCTTCCCCCTTTCGACTCCGCCAACAAGTGCGTATTTTGTACGCTCGCGTGCGCCGTATTGTGAAAGTGATCAGCAGACAGCTCATACCTTTGTGCGCGCTAGGATGGGATACGGATAACGTTAATAAAGCGCCTGCAAACGACGGTTTAACGCGTCGTGACGCTGGCCAAGCGTCGACCCGAGGTTACACCCTACTCTGCACTGCCCCAGTTGGGCCCGTTTGTAGTGGGTCATGAGGCTTGTGATTTTCGAGCGCACCTCGGGCCTGCTGAGCGGCCCATAGTTGTGTGTCCTTATATGCAGACTGCAGTGCACCTTGAAGTTCGGGCGGGTAAGTCCTGGAGGTAGCGGCCGTCGGGAACCTGGCACAGTCCCACATGATGTGCCATTGGTCCGCCGGACTCTCTGCACAAACACCGCACATCCCACTCGGATAGAGCTCTGGGTGAAGCACGTGCAGCATTGCGGGGGCGAGGAGTGACGCGGTCTATATTTGCCTTACGATTACGGCCTCCTCCCGACTGAGTGCCGGGTGGGGAGGCGGCATTGTCCGTCGAGCTAAGCGGTAACACTTGGTTACTTCGGCATAACTGGTCAATCTGTCCTTGGTTCCGAACCACCACACGGAACGGTCACTATGTTCTCGCTTCTTAGTTTGCGTTGAAGCGATAGACCGCGCGAAGGTCACTTTGTTCGCTGCTGCCGCCGCGCTTGCTCACACCAGCGTTTTGACAGCGAGTGTCCGCGCTCATCGAGTGTGATATTTTCATGTTTGTTTATGCGCTGACACCATGTTTGTTAATTCAGTTAGTACGCGAATTTCTAAATATTTATACGGGCGATAAAGCTACTATCCTTACTTCGTATAGCTGTGCACTAATTTGCTATCGCAATCGATGCTTCGCATTGCAGGCGAAACTTCGACTTTTTTCTCATGTCGATCGTAATTAAAACGGTTGTAAAATATAATTTCGCAGTTTTTGATCGCTATATTGCAAGGACACAAACACCGCATTATATTCCTATCCAACCTTCATAGCCCCACTCTTAGTCCTACAGAGTTAATACCGCCTAAGATTTTCTCGTGAGAGGAATACCACGCACATAACTTCGCTTCCCTCGTCAGGCGAGGTGCGGTCGTTTGGCCTATTGAACGCGTTGTCCAAACTGTATATAGGTTCATGTAGCGTCAATTTTGTGTGACGACGGAGTAAAGGTTCTTCCAAAAGGTTTACAACGTCTACTTCAATGCTTCTAAATAAATCTCCGGGCCGCCGACTGAAGTCATCGCAGCTGAAGGCGACGAAGGGACTACTTCGGTTTATGAAGGATACGGGCTTGGACAAGCGGCTGTGACAGCGATGTCACGTACCGCACAAGAGTGACAGACTGTAACCAACGATGTGTGTGCCGTGTTATGTGCCCTCTATCTCTTCTCCCCATCTTTCATCCCCCCCATCCCGCTCCCATGTGTAGGGTAGCAAACCGGTTAGGCAAAACTGGTTAACCTCCCTGCCTTCCTTCTCCACTTTTTCCTTCCTTCCTTCCTTCCGGGCAACCGTTTCCTCGTTGCTGCCTGTAAAGGGTGCACCCTAGCATTACTAGCGTTATAACGGTGAAACCAACAGTGCGGGTCATACAGTTGGCGTACGTGCGCTCATTAGAACAGAAAGTTGACTGAGTTGGTACAGATTTTTCTTGAAGAATACTGCGCGCACAGGTGACGAGAGTACAAAATTCAGGAATTAAAAGACGAACTGCGCTTGTGCCCGTGTTCTCCTTTCTTTTGTGCTCTCGTCGCTTGCGCGCGATGACGTTCTCTAGAAAACGCACACATTGCACTAAAACAAGAGAGGGTGTGAATTGAGCGTTGGGCACCTGCAGAAATGCATGTACTGAGGTAATCCCTTCAGCGCCGTAGCTTTAGTTTTGCTAGTCCTAGAAGTTCGTAACAGGCGGCACCAAATACGGGCCCTACACGTCAATCTCTTTGTTTCTCATTCTGCTTGCTAAAAATGGTCCACACTGGTAACTGATTTTAGTACGGGTAGCTGTGTATGCGTGTGTGCGTTTCATTTGGTGGTTTATATTGTCGTGCGTTCAGAAAACTTCACCTAAACTTGCATCTATGTTGAGGAAAATCCTATTTTCAGAACACGCTTCCTTATTTAACAGTTTTTTAAACTTTACAGAAGTACTGCAGGTTCAACATACTTTTAAAACCAAGATGTGTTCAGAAATGGGGCGGATAAAAAAATTCACCGATCATTAGGATACTTCATAATGCGAAATTGCAACGTAGCTCTATACGTCTTTTCATTTCGCGATATACTGGCTGGCGCGGACAATCTGTTTCGTACGGCATGCACGTTGCAAATGGAGCGAAGTGGGGCGCAACTGCCTCGCAATTCGGGAGATCGCGAGAGGCAGCGCGGGCGTGACACGTGGGCGCTATTCACAACAGCCGCCGCCGACGGACCTCCGCTCATGCAGCGCTTTGTTTCCATATATGGTATTAGCCCTGAGAACGAGCTACAGTGGCGCTCCGATCGCCGCTCGCGTGACGCGAGGTCACGGACTCGCGCCTGTCGTCTGATGCAGTTCGGGCGGTGTCCGGGCGCCTTCGGCAGCGTTTCCGTTTGTTCATCCAGGTTCCCGGTGCTTGCTTACCTATGACGGCCATCTCAAATATATTTTACGACGTCTTCGTTCGCGAAAAATTAAAAAGCTTATTTCCTAGACGACAATATATTTCTAAAAGTTAACGCTACAGTGCCAGCCGAAGAAGCTCAGACCAGCCCATTGAGAGTTTTTCATGCGCGGATCTACACTTTGTAGTGGTAGCTCGCGTGAATAATAAAAACATAACCGCAAAAAACACACATAAGAATCTATTTAGGATATCATACTCGCCGTGATGCAACAAGCATCTCACAAACGTTGGCTATATGTGACTTTCACCAACATTTACCTTGAATTTAATCCGCTAAAAGATGTTTACTCATGACTAGTAGTTCATGGTATAATATCAAATTTTTGCATTTCTTCACAGTAACACTCGGCAGTAATACGGGAACTTAACACTGCAGTTTTGGTTCTAGCAGCACCACTTGCTTCTTTAACTGGTTCTGAAAACTAGGCTGTTCTTCACCGTTAATGTTATGTGGCGGTAATTTGAAGTAAAGCTAACCGAGGCTTACAGCTGTTTGCAACATACGGAAAGGAATGTACCGATATTTATTCCCTTTTTCGTGCTACACGTTCAATTCACTTGAGCAATTTACTGGTTATTTTTACTTGAGAAACAGACATGATGAATCTGTTTGGCGAACAGACACAGGCTGCTCGACCCAAATGTTTGGGTGAAATATGCCTTTTGGACTGTATGCCTGCAGCCAGAAAGAATCCGAAGCCTCATTCTTTAGTAGAGTTGATGATATCGTTATTCCCAGGCGGTGGTCACAAATCAAGTGAATTACCCGCCGTGGTTGCTTAGTGGCTAAGGTGTTGGGCTACTAAGCACAAGGCCGCCGGATCGAATCCTGGCCACGGCGGCCGCATTTCGATGGGGGCGAAATGCGAAAGTACTTCGATTTAAGAGCACGTTAAAGAATTCCAGGTGGTCCAAATTTCCGGAATCCCCCACTACGGCGTGCCTCACAATCAGAAAGTGGTTTTGGCACGTAAAGCCCCATAATTAATTATTAAAAATCAAGTGAATTCATGTGAGGCTTGTGGTGTCTTCCTTATGAGGCGGGTATGCGAGGTTTTTTTTTTACGTACTAACGAAGCGAATGGCTCTCAGTTTACATAATTAAACACCGCCGGATCGAGACGTGGTGAGGCAGAAGGTGTTCGAATTTTCATTATCAAGTCAGCCTATTTTCATTATCAAGTCAACCTAAGCTGCGTTGCAGTGCCTCAAGTTTACTTTAGGCTTTGCCGTTGGCGCTGTAAGAAACTGCATCATGGTTTCAATTCGAAGTTGACGTGAACGGATCGGTTTCGAGAACAATGCCTGCATAGGCGGAGAATTTTCATTTTTTCCAAGAGGGGGGGGGGAGGTGGGCTGGGGCCCGACCATCTTTCCGAACCCCATCCCCATATATGTATATATATATGTAAATATGTATATATATATATATATATATATATATATGAAAAAAACTTCGTGTGACCTCGAAGAATTGAGCGCTGAAGTTTCGGTGTTATTTGACTATATACAAGACCTAATAGTTGAAGACAGGTCAATTTCACAGCCTGAGTCCTCTCAGTGGTGCAATCTTCCTTCGTGTAATTTCCGTATAATTGGCTATCACTAATACTGCTTCGCCTTTCCGGCGAAACTGCAGCCTCTCTCTCTCACTTGTTCTTTTTTTTCTGTGAGTCCGAGTATAAGCGCTGCTGCGCATGACTGCTGTTTATTCCGATTTCGAGTGAACCCAGCTTGGCCTCGTTTCGGTTACTGAGTGTATTATACAGTGTTCCCCAACTATCATGCACCAAGAATTAAAAGAAGAGCAGTTGCGTTACTCGAAGAAACCCTATTGCATATTGTTTCCAATACAGTGGAGTAGCCGCCAGTAATTCGTTCGTTACTGAGATTTGATTCGGAAATTGCAATTAATTATCTAGCTCGAGAAGTACTGTCCTGATTTTCACAGTGTCAATAAGGCATTCGTAGACACCCCAAAATGACATCTAACTGGGGTGTTTTCAGCGACGTACTAATAATTGCGTACAATTTTTTTCCGACTGGCAAAAAAGACCTCTGGAAGTATGTAAAAAATACCACATGAGTGCGCTTCCACCCGCATCATAAAGCAGCGACATGAAATAAGCTGATTGAAAGCAACTGCATTGCCTGGTCACAATGCCGAAGAGACAGCGCATGACCTTGATAATAGTACGGAATGGGCACCAACAGCAGGCATCGCGGCTTTGCAGCTGTTCTTTCCTCTGATTTCTACGTCACACTTGTTACCCGTCTCTCAAGGCGGACTGATCACGTGGACAATAAAAGCCCCTTGATAACGTGACCGAAGGGCCGCTCTGAGCACGCACGAAATGCAAAAAACCAATGTAATAGGCATAGAATGTTTCAAAATCCCGGCTTTGCTCGCATCGCATCCAAAGAGTGCGCGCGAAGCTATATTTCGCGCCAGAAACTCGCTTCGGACCAAAGCCAAATTAAAGTGACCGTTGTATTTTTCATGAAAGTGTATAGGGGCTGCAAAAACAGGTTCGTGTAAAAAAATAAAAGCGAAATAATCTGACCGGTGAGCGACCAACGTGTGGACAAAAGGCAAAACCGAAGCGTAAAAAAAAAAGTACACCACTTGTAAATGAGCCAAATTCGCAATCAGGATGTCTGCAAAAAAGAAAAAAAAATGAGAACAACAGATTTCAGTGTGGCCTTATTATCTATAAATTTGTAAGCTCCGTTGCATACAAGCCTAGAGGGCGCGTTTAAACAGGTGTCCTTTTGCAGCTACGCAGTACTGTGTCCGTTTTATCACATCTTCAGTGGATTTCTTGATGACCAACGCCGGAATTCTGCGGCAGACATCTGTTAACCTTGCCTTGAACTAACCTGACGTCCGCCTCTATCACGTAAGCATGATCTTTCGCATAGTCCCAAAGAAAGAAACCGATTGGAGAGAGGCCAGCTGACCTAGCCAGCCAATTTACAGGCCCGTGCCTTCCAATTATTGCGCATGAAAAGTCGCATCCAGCCAGTTTCGTGCCCGGCTGCTGTGTGCTGGCGCTCCATCTTGCTGATACCACAGAAGTGGAAGACGTGACAGCGGGACTCCGCTGATAAACTCATCCACCACTCTTTCAAGGATTTTGTTGACGTAACGCTGTCCAGTCAGTGTGTGATCGAAGAAGATGGGACCGATTATGGCACCGGCTTAAATTCCGAACCGCACATTGAGCGACCACTGGTCCTGTGCCGATCGCACTTTACGCAGTGTAGGTTGGAGTCCCTCCAATAGTGTGCATTACGCAAATTTACCTAGGCGCTCTTGCAAAAATTGGCTTCATCGGTGCACATGATGTTGGTCGTAAAGTCCGGTGGCCCATCGCCTTTTGTGAGGAACCAGTTCGAGAAATCTAGACGATTCTACAGGTTCCTATCTTCTAAGCATTGGTGCTGGTTAATGTGGTACGGGTGAAAGGCCGTCATTTAGAATCCTCCAAACGGATATCTTGGAAGTTGGTACCCAGGCGGCCACGTCCCGCACGCTAGCATGAGGGTTTGAGACCATAAATGATAGAACATCTGTGCGTAAGCTAAGACACAAAGATGGAATCCTCCGCCGCTGTTTCTTGAAGCTGTCGTTTTGACTCAGGTTTTCATAATTTCTGATGCTAGCCGATGCCTTTGCTCTACAACCACACTTCCATGTACTGATATATATATATATTTACGGCCTTCCTCTTGTTGCCATTTGCAGATCCCAAGGCAAGAATCATGTAGACTTTCTGCTCAATAGAGCAAGACATGGCGACTGGGACGTCACACAATGCAAAATGCACCTTTAAACTTTTGCACCGACGTTGACAATTAGCTTTTGTAGTGATAGGTATTATGGCAAAAAAAAACATCTTTGCAGTTTATCTACGCTAAGACAGCAGCCATCACAGCTTGTTTCCAACTAACACCAAACGCGACGTGTTAATTCGTCCGTAGCGCGGCAGATAAGGCACTAACTCGATCACAATGTTTTTCTTTATTTCCTTTATTTTGTTCTGGCTAACTCAGAATTAGAGCCTGTTCGAGGGCGCTGCTTTATCATGCGGGTGGGAGCGCAGTTCCGTCTCAACAAGCTGCCAGTTTGTCTCAGGTTTTCATAATTTCTGATGATAGTCGATGTATTTGGTCAACCGCCACAGTTCCATGACTGATATATATATATATATATATATATATATATATATATATTTGCGGCCTTCCTCTTGTTGCCATTTGAAGATACGAAGGCAAGGATCATGTGTACCCTCTGCGCATTAGGCACAGACACGGTGACTGGGACGAAACAAAACGCACCTTTAAGCCTTTGCACTGACGTGGTCAATTCGCTTTTGTGATGATAGGTTTGGCTGCAAAAATAAGAAGTAAAAGAAGAGGAACCATCCTTGCACTTTATCTGCGCTCAGACAACTATCACAGCTTGTTTGCAACTGACACCATACGCGACGTGTAGCTTGAGGTTGGGTGCGGCAGATAAGGCACTAACTCGATAACGATCTTTTTCTTTGCTTCCTTTATTTTGTTCTGGGTAACTCTGAGCAACGGCGGCCGCATTTCAATAGGGGCGAAATGCGAAAACACCCGTGGGGGTACTTATATTTAGGTGCACGTTAAAGAACCCCAGGTGGTCGGAATTTCCGGAGTCCCCCACTACGGCGTGCCTCATAATCAGAAAATGGTGTTTGGCACGTAAAATCTCATAATTTAATTTTAATTAATAACTCAGAGGGAGCCCGTGCGAGGGTGTTGCTTTATGATGCGGGTGGGAGCGCAGTCACGTGGTATTCTCCATATTTCGCGGTGGTGGTGGTAACAACTTTATTGACACTCTGCTCAGTTATGACCTGGCAGGCCCGAGTCCTAGAATGGCCCCTCACGAGGAGCGACCCTTTCGGCCCAGGCAACGAGGGCTTTTTGTACTTTTTCTTCCGGCGTTCTGAGCAGCTCTTCCCACGTCTGTTGTGAGGGAGCTGGCAGGAGCGACCTGGGAGGGGGTAAGCCCTCGCACCCCCAAAGGATGTGATTTTGGGTAGCCAATGTTTGATTTGTGCAATTTTGACATATTGGGTTCCATTGCCCGTTGGTAATTATGGATAGCCAATGTGGGTTGGGGAACGATTTAGTTTGGATTCGACGCAGGTTCGAGGCTTGCGCTCGCGTGAGGCTTGCGTTTGGAGGCGGGTAAATTCGCCTTTTTTGCTTGTAATAGTTTGTTATTTCCTGGTATGTCGTCGGTGCCTCATCCATGGGATCCGAGTCTGAGGGGCACATCTCCCGGTTGATTAGACCTCGGGCTACCCAGTGCGCCTCCTCATTCCCTTGATTCCCCGAATGGGCAGGGACCCATACGAGTTCAACAGTGTTTTCATTATTAAAGTCCCGTAGGACTCGCGCTGCACATACGCCTATGCTGCCTCTCGAAAAGTTGACTATTGCCCTTTTGGAGTCGCTTATGATTGTTTGCACGGAGGGATTCATGATGGCCAAAGCAATGGCAGTCTCTTCCGCTTCCACGGTGGACGCTGTTTTTATGGTCGCGGCGTTGAGGATACTTCCCTCTCCGGTCACGACGCTCACTACGTAAGTTTGGTGATTTTGCTTTGCTGCATCGACATAAGCGGTGTGCTGGTTGTTTTGGTACCTTTCCTGAAGGGCCTTGGCTCTGGCAGACCGCCTCTTGTCGTGTCTCCCAGAGAGCATGTTCTTGGGTAATGGTTTTATAACCAAACGGCTTTTGACCGCACCGAGTAATGTTGTTCTTCCTGCTGAATTCATAACGGGATTCAGCCCGAGTTTACTTAGAATAACTCTGCCAGTTGCGGTGCGGGAGAGTCGTTCACGTTGGGCTGTTTTATGGGCCTCCACGAGTTCGTCTAGGGTATTGTATATACCTAGCTCAAGTAAGCGTTCAGTGTTCGCATACCTCGGGAGACCAAGGGCAGCTTTATGAGCTGTGCGAATGACGCTGTTAACCTTTTCCTTGTCAGAAAGGCGTAGGTGGTAGTAAGGGAAGGAATACACGACGCGACTGATCAGGAAAGCCTGCGTCAAATGGCAGAGATCAGCCTCCTTCATACCGCGGTGTCGTGTGGCTACTCGTCTGATTAGGCCACATATTTGGCGGGCTGTCGTCCGTAATCGGACAATCGCCTCAGAATTATGGGTGTTATGTTGAATTAACATGCCCAGGACTCTTATAGTCAGTACGGGCGGAACTGGGCCGTCTTCCATACTGACTCGTATAGGGAAGGTGGCGTCCCTTTCGGTGGCGTGTTTGGTTGATTTATCACGGATGACGAGAAGCTCCGATTTTGTCGGCAAGCACGCTAGACCATTCTGTCGCACAAAATTTTGTATGGTATCCGCGGCCGCTTGTAATGCTTCCGTGATTTCTCCATCGGAACCGCTATTGGTCCAGATGGTGATATCATCGGCATAGATGGAGTGTTTGATATGCGGGATGCTTTCCAGTAATGGAGGCAGGTTTCGCATGGTCACATTGAAAAGGAAGGGGGAGAGGACCGCACCCTGAGGGGTGCCCCTTGTATCTAATTGAAATTGTCCGCTTTTAATGTCCCCAAAATGTATTTCTGCAGTGCGATCCTTGAGAAAGCTTGTAATATAGCTATAAGTGCGCTTCCCGACATTCATTTGGGCTAGATTTGTGAGTATTGAAGCATGTGACACATTGTCGAACGCTTTACTCACGTCCAGCCCTAGAATTGTACGGGTGGCTCTTATAGGGCCCGGATGTAGGATATCGTGCTGTATTTGCCACATAATGTCTTGAGTGGACAGATTTGATCTGAAGCCTATCAACGTATGGGGCAGCAGCCCATTGCTTTCAGTGTACTCGTTTCGCCTGTTAAGAATGACGTGTTCCATAACCTTCCCCAGGCAAGAGGTTAAGGAGATAGGGCGGAGATTCTCTAGCTCCAGCTTCTTGCCTGGTTTGGGTATGAAAATTACGTTTGCATGTTTCCAGCTGGTAGGTATAGTTCCCTCTTTCCAGTGGATGTTGAAAAAATTTGTGATTTCGGTAACCGACTGATCGTCTAGGTTCCGTAGCATTTTATTGGTGATGCGGTCCTCGCCAGCCGCCGCTGTTGTCTTGATGTTTTTTAGGACAGCACGTACTTCAGATTCCATAATGTCGCTGTCTAGTTCCCTGTTTTCCTTTCCGGTATAAGCTACGGGTAGAGGAATATCGGTGCTTGTATTAAAGTAGCGGTTTTTTAGAGCTTCAAAAAGGGCATCATTATCTCCCGGGAAAGAATGTATGATCCTCTGAAGGTTCTTTTGTGATGCTGTTTTAGTCTGACTGGGGTCAAGTAGGTGTTTAAGCAGGAACCAGGTGTTTTTGCACCCTAGCTGGCCATTAAGGCGGTCGCATAGCTGGTGCCAGTGTTCCTGACTGAGCTTTCGTGAGTATTTCTCGATATCCCGTTCCAGTTGCGCGATGCGTCTGCGTATAGGCCACGGTTGTGTTTCTGCGCGAGCCAGCGCTTCTGCAGACTCCGCTGCGCAGACCATAGATGGACCAATTTAGCATCTGGAGCCGGGCCGTCCTCCTCCTGGTCTATCTCTGTGGTCGAGTTAGCTGCGTCTTTGAGAAGAGTGGATATCCATTCTTCAAGGTTTGTAATGGTTGCGGGTTCGCGTCTATTGCGAACATACCGGAAAGCGTCCCATCTAGTGTGCTTAATTTTCACCTTATTTCGCTTGTAGCCTCTGGAGGGTACCGTAATGGAAAGAATGTAATGGTCGCTACCAACGTTTAGTTCGGTATTCTCCCAGATGGCATTGTCTATGTTCCTGGTGAAAGTCAAATCAGGCGAGGTGTTTTGACTCACGCTATTGCCTATGCGGGTTGGTCTTTCAGGGTCAACAAGAAGAGTAAAACCAAGGTCTTGAGCGGTCTCCCAGAGTTTAGTGCCCTTCTTTTGACATTTTTGGTAGCCCCAGGCCGAATGGTGCGCGTTAAAATCTCCCAGCAGCACGAGTTGTGCATGCTTTGCAGCTTTATATGCTTTGCCTATTAGTGTAGCTACTGCTAGGCTTTTATCCCTAGGGGGGCTATAAACATTCAGAATGTAGAGCGTTTGGTCCGATCGTCGTTTTGGCAGGATTTCAACGAAGGTGTATGACACCGCCGTGAATTCAAGGTTTAATTGGTTGGCGGTCAGATTTCTGTTCACCATGATCGCCGTGGCCGGAGAGATATCTGGAGCGGTAATTTCGTTGTAAGCCGCAAAACCTGATAATTTTGCCGCTATCCCAGTTTCCTGAAGGGCAACTATGTCAGGTTTGGTTTGGTGATTTTGAAGCGTGTATTCCAGAGACCTGCGTTTACGGCGGAAGCCCCTGCAATTCCACTGCCAGATTACGATTGGTGCTTTGGCCATCACGTTTGTTTTTGCGGTTCCATGCACGGTGAAACCGTGCTAGGTGTTTTTGTGAGCACTCCGGAAGCGCGTTGAGTCACAGAATCGCGTAGCATGTTTGGTTCTGGCGTTGGTGCAGGCGGAGTTACCACCTGAGGCTGAAGGTAAGGTTGCGGTTGGGATTGGGGTTGTGCCGTGGTTAATCCAATGTGGGACATAACTGCAGTCATGGCGGAGCTAAGAGCGGCAACACTTTCTACCAGCTGTTTGTTTTGGGCGGCTTGCTGAGCAACCATACTCTCGATCACGCGTTCCAGTTTTGAAATTCGGGGGTCCGGCGCGGCGACACTCTCGACGGGTACTGCGGCGGGGCCTTCCGCCTTCCGTTTAGTGCGGCGCGCACCATCTACCTCCATGTCGTTTTCTGCTACCGCTCCACGCTTAGCACAAGCCACGATCTCGCTCGCGTTTTTTGTGCTGGGGGCATTACTAGGAGTATGTCCATTTTCTAATTGTCGAATTTTGTTATTAGCTGCAGCTAATTGTTGTTGGAGTAATTTCATTTGCTCCGCCAGCTCCCTTACCTGCGGGTTTTGGGGCAGCTTCTTCCGGGGCTTCGGCTGAGGCTTGGCTGTTCCCCAGGCGACTTGTGTGCTCTTGGAGCTCGAGCGGTCTCCAGGTGGCCGGGACGCCGACCGGTGCCTCACGCTATCGCTCCGGCCGCGAAGAGGTGGAAAGGACTCGGTTCGGCTCTGGCCGCTCACCTGACCCCGCTCCTGTGGTCTGGACGTTCTCGCCGACGCCTTCTTGCCGTTTTCGTCTCCTCCACATGGTGACGGCGTGGTGTTAGCATTGGCTGGCTTGGCGGGCTGCTTTTTTCGGATAAACCGATATTTGCAACTCCTGCTGCCGGTCGGGTGGCCTCCACCGCATACTACGCAAGAGGGAGAGCAGGTTGGCTTTTCTCCGTTGGGTGGCGAAGGGTGTGCTTCCCCGCAGCGCCGGCATCTTGGTTCTGTCGGTCGGGGTTGAGGGCACACGTCTGCTCGGTGCCCCAGCTTCCAACAGTTGAAGCAGGCCTCCGGCCGTTCTCGGAACGGGAAGACTTCAAACGTGAAAGCCAGGTAACGTACGAATTTCGGGAGCTTGACTCCGGCGAAGGTGATCACGAAGTGGCGAGTCGTGCCCATTCTCCGCGCGTTCACAATTGTCAGGTCAGGATTTCTGTTGCGAAGCTCGGCGTAGATGGTTTGGTCCGTTTCATAGCTGTATGCCCTGTACACCACCCCTCGCACCGAGTTGTCGGGCGCCGGAATGTACGTTGTCACAGGCGTATCAAGCTTATGCTGAGCGTGCTGCAGCTTTGTGATGTTGTAGTAGGCCTCCGCACGCTGCCGGTCCGGGGTACTGACCGTGATCGTGTTGTTGGTGGGGTGGATCCTCACCTGGTCAATAGGGAGGGCTTGGCGAACGTCGAGGTTGGCGGCGGCGCATATCGCGTCCGCGAGTACAGCTGGCCCAACCTCGGTCAGGTTGACGGCACCTTTCGGTCGAAAGACCACCTTGTAATCGTCCACTGGTAAGCGTGGCATGGGTCGACGGCGCACGATCGGAGGCGGGCGGGCCCGTCGTCGCGGTATCGGTGTTGGCTCACCCTTCGGCGAGGCTTCTCCGTTGTCGGGCCTCGATGCGGCTCCGGTCCGGCGTCGATATCTCTGCTGCATGTCCAGGGCCGTCTTCCACGTCCCGTCAGACAGCTCGGCTGGGTCAATGTCTTCGCCTTCTACGGCGTACTCCATGGCTGGGCTCGGGCTCGGCGAGGCAGGCAAACGCCGCACAACGCGGCCGCGGCGGAGGCGAGACGCCGGTTGCCCTTAGGCAAGCGTGGCGCCCCGGCTTGATCAGGATAAAAGGGCTAACTGCCAAACAACTGTTACTTGCAGGGGTCTTCCGCTGGTAAAATCGGGTGCCGGATGAGTTAGGGAAGATCCATAGCAACTTTCGTGGTCATAGGTAGCCCGGTTGCGGTGAAATTTCGCGGGGTTTATTTATCAGTCGCGAAAAATAAGTACGCAATTAGTACGTCGCTGAAAATATCACAGATGCCCTTGGCTGTGCCTTCGAATGCGTCATTGACACTTTGATAATTAGGATAGCACGTCTCGAGTTAGATAATTGACTACAATAACGAAATTAAAAGTCAGAAACAGAAAAAAATAACTGGCAGCTACTTCATTGTACTGTAAACAGTACGCGCTATAGATTTTCTTCAAATAACGCATTGCGCTTTTTTAAAATCTCGGTGCATGATAGTTAATTGCGACACCCTGTATATATTTATGGTCTTGCGTCAAATGATGTGGGTGACAAAGCTCTGGTAATGGCACATTAGGTGTGTGTGTGTGTGTGTGTGTGTGTGTGTGTGTGTGTGTGTGTGTGTGTGTGTGTGTGTGTGTGTGTGTGTGTGTGTGTGGGCGGGGTGGGGGCTCAGCCCCCCCCCCCGGGAAACTCTGAACTCTGGAGGGGGCTCGAGCCTGAAAGCCTGCTTTTCCAATTTTCCAGTGGATTCATCGCGGCCTCTTGGCAGCTCGTTCGTGGGAAGTATGAACAAAAAGAACAAGCGCAGATACTGCTGCGTTAAGGATTGTCACAACCGCGAAGGGAATGTCGGCATGAAATTGTACCGCTTCCCTTCAAAACCGGGGGAAGCAACCCGGCGGCTGAAGTGGATCGTCGCGGTTCGTGTCAGTCTTGCAAATTTTTGTTAAACGAACGAAGACGTAAATGCAAAAACAAGGAAAAATAAAATAAAGAAGAACCAGCAGCGGCATCCGTAAAAACACGCAATAAAGCGTCAACTGCATAACACCGCGTGAACTGATTCCCGTTGTTGTAAATCAGTTTAATTAGTTGTTTAGCTCGTTTTGCTCCAAAACAAACGCGCAGGGGTTCTTACGTGTCAAATCTAGCTTCGTAATTGCGCTCCGTGCTGGAGCCTTGTACGCACTGTGCTTCTTCCTGCGCCAAGATCAAGACGCGAATGCTGGAACCGAGCTCACTCGTGCCGATGTTTTCTCGCGCTTAGAACAGAACTAAGGTTGGAGTACACTGCAGCACACGTCGGGTATTCGAAAATTGGCATTTCTCTCGCGCACGCTAGCGCATATATACGTTCAGTCTTCACGTTAGTCTCAGCTCATTGCTCTCTATGATGCTTCAGCGGTAATGCCCTCTCGCATTGGAGCCCGAACGAAAATACCAGAATATGCTCGAGGCACTTTGTCAACGGAGAAAAATGCATTTACCTGCCAATTCGCCAAAACCTCTACAATTGTGAGGTGCAAGGCACGCTCCAAGTAATGAACGACAAATGACAGTTGAAAGATGCCCGCGGCCGTATTTGCTCACTTAAGTGGCATAAAATAATGATTTGTTAACTCTATCTCAGTTCGACGTCGTAATCGTGCTTGCTTTGTTGGGACAAATACTTCGCGACCTGCGGTGGTAGCTTAATGGCTATGGTGTTGGGCTGCTAAGCACGAGGTCGCGGGATCAAATCCCGGCCACGGCGGCCGAATTTCGATGCAGTCGAAATACCAAAACACCCGTGTAATTAGATTTGGGTCCACGTTAAAGAACCCCAGGTGGTCCAAATTATTCCAGAGTCCCACACCACGGCGTGCCTCCTAATCAGATCGTGGTTTTGGCACCTAAAACCACATCATTTATTTTAAGCACCTCTCTGCGATGTCCGTGCTATTTGCTTCTTTGACACGATATACATGGTTGTAGTCGTAAATTTAACATCCTTTCTCAAGCATCTGTGGTCCAAAATGGGCCTCGATGTTTTCGATTGCCTTAAAACAGCAACTTAGAGCGAGCGACAGGTTTCAAACGAGCGCCGCAAAAGCATGCCTCCGCAGCAGTGGCCGCCTCGGCAGCCTTGGTGTTTCGCGCAACTGACAGGGTGGCGCTGACGGCCGATCGCTGCGCCGCCAGACTATTGAAGGGAGTCCGTATAGGCGCTGCTTTGCAGAACAGGTACACGTTCGAGGCAATTTTACTGAACTGGTAACTATTTCGGGTCGGAAACGAATTGTAGCCGGCAAGAAAAAAAAAAAGGAAAAAAAGAAACACGGCGAGAAACCGGCCCGCCGGCGCCGCCTTTGTGGAGGGAACGTTTGAGAACGTCGCATGCTAACCGTGCTGTCATTGGCTGCGGTCAAACGACGGTGCGGTTGTCGGATGACGTGTCAAACGATGAAAACCTGCCCGGCTTGTCGCATGCCGGGCGTCCGATCGGACGCTGCGGCACGGCAAAACATCTCGATTCCTGCTGCCGTTCCGGCGCATCGGACCCCGTATCGGATAACGAATCGGACCGCGTGTCTCCCGCTTGGTTGCGCTAAAGTCCCTGGATATGGTTCTTCCATGGTTCCGCTAAAGTCCCTTGATAATTTGAAACTACCTCCACTTTTTGAACTCTGCCACCGTTGCGCGCCTTCCTCGCCTCCTCCTCGCCCTTTGCGCGTCCCCTCCGCGGGAGCCTAAAATGACATAAAAAAATTGCTGGAGTGGACAGAACAGTGAAGCCGACGGCGGCCATCTTGTGGTCAGTAGGAAGCCGGCCGCGTATCGTATCATGCGCTTTCACCGCCGTTTTTTCCGACAAATGATCACCATTACTAAAGTGAGATTTGGTGGTAGCCAACTTGGGGGTGGGACAAGTTAAATTTGGGGGGGGGGGACCAACTGAAATTTGGGGTTGGGCCAACTTGAGATTTCGGGGTGGGCCAACTTGAAATCTGGGGGGGGGGAGGCAACTTAAATTTGGGGGTGGACCAACTGAAATTTTGGGGTATGCTTACGTATACTCACACAACTTCAGTGGAGTTTCTGCGTTATTTTTAACTTGTTGAATCTGCTTTGATTTGGGCTGCCACGTACGCATGAGTGGGTCGTGATTATTTCGTTTTCTCACGCATACAGGCAATGTGCAGAGGGTGTTCAGATGATCGCGCACGCTTGCTCGCACTGAAATTGCGCAACGGACCTATTCAGGCGCTATAACGTAAAACTATTCCAAACTTTTCTATTACAATTCTGCAATCAGCCCTCCGCGATTGGTCAAAAAACTTTTTTGGACCGCCCCCAGTTCACCTGGCTGTTACGCGACGTCACGAAAACCGCGATAGCTCCCCCAGATCCCCACCTGCACACACAGATTATGCATGAATTGTCCGAACAAAAGCAAAATTGTCACCTCTGATTCGACGCCTTTTCGCCTTCAGCCCTCGGCTATTGGTCAAGGCTTTTCGGGCTGCGCCCACTTCACCTGCTTGTCACGCGATGTCACAAAAACGCTTAAACTCACCGCGTCAAAGTGACGTGTACGCTTTAAAGATGCATTAATATTCCGAACAAAACTGAATTTTTTTTGTGAATAGCCGCAGGCTGCCCCCGTTCCGAAAGGAATAAAAGATGGCTGCTGCCGATCGCTCACGCACTGGCTATTCGCACCTGCCGGAGAGCATGAGTTTATTTGCGTGAAATAAAACTTTTTTGCGT
This sequence comes from Dermacentor variabilis, assembly GCF_050947875.1. Classification (NCBI taxonomy): domain Eukaryota; kingdom Metazoa; phylum Arthropoda; class Arachnida; order Ixodida; family Ixodidae; genus Dermacentor; species Dermacentor variabilis. The sequence continues at coordinate 148,277,862 of NC_134568.1, read as the reverse complement.
GGCCGTATAACGTTTTCGAGCACTTTCGGCACGTTTACGACCTCGTTCTGCCAACTATTCTTTGCTGAGGATCTGTTTTAGCGTGATTCTTGAGCTTCCGTTGCATGCCGCCGCGATTGTCGACGAGCCACCGCAAGCTATGCAAGGGAAAGCGGACCAATCGCAGACGCCGGCACCACCCTCTTCATCCGATTATCGATTTTCAGTGCAGTGGCTCGGCCCCATCAAATCCCTCTCCACTTGAGCTAGCTCCTCGCCTCTTGTTAGCCAATTAGATAAGGCAAGCCGCTCAGTGTAGGTAATGTTATTCGTTTTTCAAGCAAACAAAAGTGACCTCCTATGAACCAGGAGAGCGTTTGATTGGTCTGTTGAGACAACCCTGCGGATGATCGCCCGATGCTTGCGTCGGCGGTTACGCAAATTTGACGTCAGGAGATTGGAATAAATATATGTTTGAATAGTTTTACGTTATAGGGCCCCAGTTTAGAGACCACAGTGCAAACGCTTTCACATTGAGAAGACAAACACATGGACGGACGATGTACTCGCAACTAATTCATTATAAGAAGGCGCACTGAATATGACAAATAAATATAACACAGAGGGATGTACCACAAGCAATACTAGATCAGATGTACAAAGTAACGCATTTTATCACCTGGCAGAAAAAAAATGTAACGGATAACGGATCGGATAACGGAGAGTATTGCTACTTTCAAATTATCAAGTGGTTTAGGTTACGCTGCACCCTCCTCTTCCACTTTCCTCCTCGCGCTTTCTTCGTTACCGCTGTCTTTCATCCCCAGCTGCGGCCGGCGTTCGCTCTTTCATTCTTCGCTGCACTCGTTCTCTCGGTTACGCCAAGGGACGCCGAAACTCAACACAGGAACGGGCGCCTAAGAGCTGCGTTCTAAAGCAATTCTTTTGGCGAACAAGTTGGGCTCTTAAGGGTCAATCGAAAGTTATATAGTGAACACTTGTTAATTAGTAACTTTACCTGTCGATTATATCGCGAACTCTGACATTCACCGCAGCTATAAGTTTTGACAGTAAAAAAAGTATAAATTTGTCACCAATTCTCGATATGTAATAAGCCGGGCAGTCGTCGCAGAATCGCGTGGTATAAACTCTATCAAGGAAAACAGCTGTTTCCACGACGAAGACAAGTCATCTTGTCTCGAAATGTTGGCTCCTGGCTGAGGCTTCGCTTTTTAGCCCACTGTAAATCAATTTCATATGTTGCTGTGACTCGTTTATGTTGAATTTGGTTTATCTAGCTGTGTTAGGCTACAGCGGTTACATTCTAGCGCACCTTGTCATAAACTTGATCCTGTAGGATGTGAGCTATTAAATTAAATAATGAATGCGTGTATTGCTTTGATGCCATATCACCGACGCAGAGGAGATAAGTATGACCTTTTAAAGGAATTAATTTTAAGAAATATGACTCCCGCTATCCCATGAAAATGTTGGCGCATGTCGGTGCAAATGGGTTACCCATACTGGTGCAGAAAGCTTGTAGGTAATAGGCTCAACTAGGATTCAATATAGAGTAAGAATTAAGTTTATTATTGAAGAGAAAATTCTACAGAATACACTCGTAGGATGTCCTAAGTTGTTGCAAGGGGGCTTCAATTCCTTCCTTACATGGTAGGTATATATCTGTAAAGGGCAGAAACATCCAAAGTGTGAGAGCGGGTTTGTGTTGCGTTGTTGGAATGGATAATTCGAAGGAAGTGGGCCGTATTCTGAAGAAAGGATGGAACGGTGGAAGAGAGGTTTTAAAAATGGTTGCTTAGAAATTTCTATAATGGCTCAGCAGGAGTGTTGTTGTTGGACACTATAGCTTTGCCTGGGATTTGTGCTGTAACGAACTTTACAGAAAGCTTATTAATCGTAGAGAGGAATTGGAAACTGCCTTCCTATTGTTTATTATTGGGCATCATGAAACTGTATTTGGAGGGGGTGATTATTTCACTACATAGGGAGCTCGTTGTGGTATGATGTATGACCTTGCTGTATTTTGAGGTTGTATCAGGACCTAATTTTAGCAATGAGTGCCGTGGCTGAGTTGCCGAAAGCTTCATTTTTGTGCTTTAAATGCGTAATCATTTTATTTATTTATTTTATTTATTTATTTATGCAGTACTGTCAATCCCGTCAGGGATCGCAACAGAAAGGGCATTCAAAAAAGTACACTGACATACAAACATGACAATGATAACGGTTTAGAAATACACATTAATACACAGAATAAACTTATACATCAGCAGGAGTAAAAATATATAATCAGGTTCACGCTGCAAGATTTGGGTTGGACAGATAATTGTGTTAAAATGCAAAACAAAGGTAGTAACAAAGTGATACTGACAGTAAACAAAAATAATTACTGAGAAGTAAGTAGATTGTTTTCAACGAGCGTGATAAAAGAAGTTATTGATGAACTATTAAAAGAGCCCACGTTCAAAGCGTTCCAGTCGCCAAGGGGAGTACGGTAGAGCGATTAAAAGACGGGACAAAAGAAGACACATAGGGACACACACAGCTAGCGCTGTGTGTGTCCCTATGTGTCTTTTTTTGTACCGTCTTTTAATCGCGCTACCGTACTCCCCTTGAAGATGCATTACCAACAAGCCCACATTGCAACCCTCGTGTTCCAATCGCGTTTAATCTGTGGAAAGAATGAATACCTGAAAGTGTCAGTACGGAATGAAGACTCGTTTAGTGTGTGTGGGGGGTTATGACGTGTTTTTCTCGTTTGAGATTTTGTTATGTATCCTGAGGTATCCAGATTTAATTGATTATTTATGAGTTGGTAAATGGTTTTAAGGCGCGCTAGTTTTACTCTGTTTTGGAGGGTTAGCATCCCGGCTTGTTTGAGTAGTTCTGTCGTTGAGTCTGCTAGCCTATGTTTGTTAAAAATGTATCTGAGCGCCTTTCTCTGAACGCCTTCAAGTTTTTAAATCAGCTTGTTAGTGAAAGGAAACCAAACTACATTTGCATACTCTAGTACCGGTCTGACAAATGTTTTATATGCTAGTAACTTTATATCAGATGGTGCTAGTCTGAGGCGTCTATTAATGAGAAATAACTGTTTTAGTGTGGTTGCCGTGACTTTGTTAACGTGAGCATCCCATCTGAGGTCAGAGGTTAGTAATATTCCTAAGTATTTGTATTCACAGACCGAAGCAAGAGGAATGCTGTTTAGTGTGTACTGAAAGAGTGATCTATGTTTCTTCCTAGTTACAGATAATACAACAGATTTGTGGACGTTAATAGTCATCTGCCAATTTTCACACCATTTGGTTACTGCTGCTATGGCGTTATTTATAGCTATATGGTCAACGACAGAATTAATTTCCTGATATAGCACGCAGTCATCAGCAAAAATTCTGATGTTAAAGATGCTAGCAGGAAGGTCGTTTATAAAAATTAGGAATAACACTGGGGCTAAGACGCTTCCTTGTGGTACACCTGATGTGACATCAGCTGTTACGGATTTCTCGTTGTTAATTTCGACAAACTGCGTATGGTTAGTGAGGTAATCAGTAATCCAGTCTAAAATTGGGCCAGTTCCTAAAGTTAGTTCAAGCTTCCTAATAAGTTTTGGGTGTGACACATGGTCGAAGGCTTTCGAAAAGTCTAGGAAAATAAGGCCAATTTGTTTCTGGTGATCAATAGAGGTGGTTACGTCATGCACGAGTTCAATTCGTTGAGTAACGGTAGAAATTCCCTTTCGAAAGCCATGCTGGAAAGGTGTTAGACTTTGGTTATCTTCTAGATAGGTTGTTATATGCTTTAAGATGATGTGCTCAAGTAGCTTGCATATTGTGCTGGTTAGTGAGATTGGCCTGAAGTTTGAAGGATCTGATTTGCTTCCTGATTTGTGTATTGGTGTTATTTTAGCTGTTTTCCATTCTTTAGGAAGGATGCAGGATGACAGGGATTTGTTAAAGAGTATTACTAAAAACTTCGCAATCCACTCGGCATATCTGCGCAAAAATATGTTAGGAATGTTATCAGGCCCCGATCCTTTTTTAGTGTCTAAATTTAATAGTAGGTTTAAGACTCCAGCTTCAGTCACAGTAAGGGGCCCTAGTTGCTTGCCGGTGAAGGGGCTATTGCGGGGTGCGTTTACATCGTCTGTAATGAAAATGGAACAAAAGTAGTTATTCAGTGTGGTTGCAGTATTTCGATTTTCCTCCGAGGACGGATGACTTTCATTATGTACTTTAGGATTTAAATAACGCCATAACTTTTGGGGAGAATCTTTTAGGAAATTTGTTAGCGTATTTGAAAAATAGAACGTTTTAGCTATTTAGATTTTAGATTTTAAATCGTTAGTGGCTAATGTAAATTTTTCGGCTGTTCCTTCTGATGGGTGGCGTCGTTGCGTTTTTTCAGTCGCAGGACCTTCCGTTTGGCATGAATTACAGTTCGAGTAATTGAATGATTATTCTTTCGCGTTACTTTAGTCTTAGTAGGAACGAAATTAGTAATGCAATATGATAGAATATTTTTAAACCTATGCCATAGGATTTCCATATCGGTATTAGTGTCATCTGAGAGTTGACGGAACAATGACAGCTCTTCAGATAATGTGTCAAGTATGCTAGTGTCATCAGCTCGGCTGTAGTCATGATATGTTATTGTTGATCGGGAAGAGGGTGTAGTGTAATGAAACGGGACAGAACACATTATTAGTTTGTGGTCAGACAGGCCTTCAAGTACTTCTACATTCGCGTCATGATAAGGGAAATGATTGCTCAGGAACACTAAATCTAAAATGTTAGAGCTAGTTCCTTGTACACGGGTAGGTTCTGTTACGATCTGCGTGAGGTTGAAAGAAAGCATCACATCGAAAACAACTTCCGCGCAAGGTGAATGATGTTGCAGTGTACTCCAGTCGATGTCAGGAACATTGAAGTCCCCTAGAAGTATTAGTCTGGTGCCCTTAACATGACGTTGTATATAAGTACATAATGATTGAAATATGTCTGAATCAGAACAAGGGCTGAGATAAACGCATCCAACTATGATATCGCTACTAGAAAAACAGAGTTTGCAAAAAATCGCTTCCACCCCTTCAACTTCAGGCATTGTAAGGAAAGGGACTTCATCTTTTATTAACAAAGCCACGCCTCCACCACGTGTTGGACGGTCCTTACGAATTATAGCGTAGTTCGGGGGAATTATTTCAAAATCGTTAATGTCTTTTGTTAGCCAGGTTTCCGTAATGGCTAGGAAGTCCGACTCGAAACCCACCAGTAATGATTCAAGGTGACCGAGCTTGTTGACAATGCTACGCGCATTTATGTTCAGGAAAGTTATTTGGGACGTTGCTGGCGGCGTGGGCGAAGGGTTCGTGCTTCTGTGTCCTGGTTTTTTGTTTGGTTTGAAGCACGTGTAACAAGGCACACATCTTTTTTTACATCGTCCCAAAAATATAGCTCCCCGTTTATCTTTAGTTTGTCGTAAACCAGAGAGACTTTATCGCCGGGTTTTTTTTTTTTGGTTTGCCGCATTTCGACAAGTTCCTTCTAATGTCGCGAACGCGGGGTGAAAAATCTTCACTGATGGGAAACGCAGTCCCCTTTAGTTTGTGACAATTTCGCAAAATTTTCGCTTTGTCCCTGAAATCTAGAGGCTTCAGTATTATTGGCCTTCTTTTGTTTTCTTCCGGTCTACCTAATCTGTGAATCCGTTCGATCGCGACTTCATCCAATTTCAAGGAATCTTCGACAACCTTTTTATTCACAGAGCGCTCCAGCGACTCGTTATTTTCACCTTCTTCTTCTGACATACCATATACTATGAGGTTCGGCCTTCTGGAGCGATTCTCGAGGTCGTCTAGCCTTAGTTCCAAGGATGACATCACCTGCTGTAAATTGGTTACCTGTTCCGTACACGAGGAAAGCTTGTCTTAGTTAAGTGCTCTAATTTGTTGTCGATTGCTGTTAGCCGTTCTTCTTTTATTACTTTTGTGTCCTCTGCAATCTCTTGCAGCTGTCGTGAAAGTTCCGCCATATCGGGTCCAGGGTTAGTTTTAACATCGCCGGCAAGCAATAGTAACTTTGTTATGTACACTACGTCAGACATTGCATCGAGACGTACCGCAGGGCACGGCAGCACGACAAGACAAAGCTCGCTAGAACGAAAGCATTTCCAAAACGCTTTCTTACCTGCACGAGGAAGACAAGCGGATTATTCATCTGTGCGCAAGCCCAGCTGACGTGCCCTTTGGGTTGCGATGTCTCGTCGACAGCTTTTCTAGTCCAGGTGGCCCGCAGCGCCGCTTCACACGACTGGTAGACTGCACTGTTGCTGCCGCTAGGAGTTGACGATGGTGCGCCACGGAATCCATCCGAAGATTGTAGTATCGTAGGGGCCGAACAACACTAGGCGCCGAACTGTATTTCTATGCCTACCGAACGAGAAATTTGTCCGTGCGTCACGTGAGATTAATGCAATGCACTTAAGGTAGAGGCTACACGTGCTCAGCAAAGTGAAGCGAACAGTGCATACATTCATTGAAATCACCCATACAACACACAGAACAGCTTACGCTTCAATAAAAAACAAGCTCAAACAAGCATTCCAATCATCAATAAAGCATTGCATACCCCCTCAGCAATTGTAGTGATGGTTTTGCAACAGCTTCGCCGGGCATTCATGTTGATAAGGACCGATAAGAGTTGATAAGGGTCAGGTTATGTTCGATAAAGTTGATAACGACCGATGAGGGTTGATAATGGTTTATGGTGGTAGAATCAAAATTATAACATTGATAATGATACAGGGCTGCGTGGAGATGAGCACTGCTTACGCATACTTATACAACTCCCATATGAGTGTCTGCATGATTTTTTTTTTATTGGTGATATGCTGCCGCATTTGTTTGCCGGTTTGATCATGTCCCTTCTGCATGCGAGTTCTTAGAAAAAATTGGTGCTGAGCAAAGGATAAGTTCTTGCGTTCGCGACAGTGCTTCATTTTCTTTAGAATTCCCTTTGAGGTCAGCTCTATGAGTAAATATAGTTCTGGCCATTGTTCGGTATATGGCTTGTACGTGCTCGGCAGTGGCAGGCAACCTAACTAGGCGGGACTTTCTACCAAATCTCTGAGTCTCACATACGGCTTGTCAGTATAGAGATAACCGTATTTGCTTTTACAAGCTACGTTTGTTTTTGTAATTATTTTCTTGTAACGTATTACCCCTCTAATATTGAATTTTAGTGCCATTTTCACCCTTTACTAGTCGTTTAAAGTTTTGTCAATTTTTCTTTTTGCTTCACTTTGAACAGGGCGTGTGCTTATGATAACTGATTTATTTTATTCCTGTTTTCCACTCTTACCGCATTTACCTCTTATGCAGAGCCACTCAAGTGGCGCTTTGTACATTTCTGGGGCTAGATTTTTATACTGTAAGAAATTGGTTTTCTAGTTGAGCTGCTGAGCACGAGAGCGCGGCATCGAATCCCAGCAGCGGCGGCCTCATTTCGATGGGGGTGAAATGCAAGAACGCCCGTGTACCGTGCAGTGGGTGTATGTTAAATAACACCAGGTGGTCAAAATTAATCCGGGGTTCCCCGCTAAGGCGTGCTCCATAATCATATCGGGGTTTTGGCACGTAAAATAACAGAATTTGATATTGTAGGAAATTATGCAGATCCGACTAAATGAATGCTATACAACTGACACCGATGCGTACGATTATGTATACTTTCACCTTGTGCAGCGTGTAACCTGATGCAATGCTTATGTTTATGCACCACAAAAGTCGCAGCTTTAACATCACGAAATTTTTCACAAAAATTTCGTGATAGGGGTGTGCGAATATTCTAAGTTTCGAATACGAATCGATTACTATTGTATTCGATAACTATTGGTATTCGTATTCGAATTCGAAAATGAACTATCCGGTATTTTGGAATATTGTCGCAACGGTCAGAAACAGGGGTCGTAGAGCGCTATTCAGGGAGCACAGCGGCGGGTCACCTTTTTAATACCGAGCGCAGCGCAACGGCGACTTCTTCTTCACTGCGCCTTGACAAAAACCCTCATGCCTACTCGCGTTGGGCTCTTCTTCATCGGAGTGCTGGCGTGCATCGTCCCGATGCGCAATTTAATCGGTGCAGTGGGACAGAGTACAAACAACAGGACACACACACACACACACACACACACACACACACACACACACACACACACACACACACACACACACACACACACACACACACACACACACACACACACACACACACACACACACACACACACACACACACACACATGCACGCACGTACACGCATGCACACGCGCGCGCACGCACGCACGAACGTGAACAAAACAAAAAGCAAAAGTTAGGTCGACAGGTACGGCTTCATCCGTATCACATACACCACTTCGGGTAAGTGCTTGCGGCGACTGGAGCTCTTGTCACTGTCGGGAACGACCTCGTAATGCACGTTGCTCAGGCGGCGGCTCATTCTGTACGGCCCAAAGTACCGTCGTAGGAGTTTTTCGGAGAGTCCACGACGGCGTATGGGTATCCAGACCCATACTTTGTCGCCGGGGGTGTAGAAAACGGACCTGTGTTGAAGATCGTACCGTTTTGCATCTTGGTCTTGCTGAATGCAGATACGTACGCGGGCAAACTGTCTGGCTTCTTCGGCGCGCTCAGTAAATTCGTCAACGTCGGTAGGTAGGTCGTCAAACTCGAGCGGAAGCATGGCATCCAGCGTTGTCCTGGCTTCGCGACCATGGACCAAGCTGAACGGTGTCATTACAGTAGTTTCCTGTCAAGCGGTATTGTAGGCGAATGTTACGTAGGGCAAAATCTGATCCCAGTTCTTATGTTCTCTGTCGACATACATGCCTAGCATATCTGCGAGGTTCTTATTAAGGCGCTCGGTTAGTCTGTTCGTCCGTGTATGATAAGCGGTTGTGGCTTGTACCGCTGAGTCTGAGAAGTGCGTCAAGAAGTTCGGCAATGAAGGCAGTTCCGCTGTCTGTGATGACCACTTTTGGGGTGCCGTGCCTAAGGACGATGTTTTCAATGAAAAAAAATGAGCTGCTTCGGCTGCTGTGCCCCGCTGTGTAGCTTTCGTCTCCGTGCAGCGCGTCAGGTAATCGGTGACAACAATGATCCATCTGTTGCCGGCTGTAGAAGTTGGAAATGGGCCCAGGAAATTCATTCTAACTTGGGCGAATGGCTGGCCTGGTACCTCGACCGGATGTAAGAGACCTGCGGGCTTGCCGGGAGGCGCTTTGCGTCTTTGGCAGTCCGCACATGTTTGTACAGTCAACAGCAAAAGTTTACGGGATGCAGTTTCCCCTTCAAATGTGAATTACTGCACTGTTAAGGCATGACACTTCGTATTTAATGAATCACTGTGTAGGTGGCGAAGGCTACTACATGCTGGAACATCTAATTCGAGGCTGTGTGACCACGCTTCGCGAGAATTCAGCCTCTTGGCAGATCCTGCGTCCCGTAAACTTTTGCGGTTGACTGTACGTGACGTTTTACAGCAGCGCGTAGCTTTGGCCAGTAGTACTTCCGTCGGAGTGGGGACTATGTTCTCGTGTAGCCTAGCTGACCTGCGGTGGGTTCATCGTGGCATGCTTTTAGCAGTTCCTTTCGAAGTGATGCCGGTACGACAAGTAGGTAGGTGCTGCCACTGGCAGAAAAGTTCTTATATAGAACATCGTTCCAGAGATAAAACGACGGCAGTCCCCTGGCATAGAGTCATGGAACGTCTTTACTTCGGCCTTCCAAGAAATTAATCAGTGGGAGTAGCTCTGGGTCGTGGTGCTGCTCCCGTGAAATAGTGAGGGCGTCGATGACGCCCAAAAACGCAGCGTCCACGGCCACGTCATCGTTACCTGCGGACTGGACGGGCGGCCGCGAAAGGCAGTGGGCGTCAGTGTGCCTCTTTCCTGATTTGTAAGTGATGCTCATGTCGAACTCCTGAAGCCTAAGCCTCCAGCGCGTCAGACGGCCAGATTAAGTTAGTCAGCCAACAAAGAGAATGATGATCGCTGATAACCTTGAATGAACGGCCGTACAAGTATACGGGCGAAATTTGATAACCGCCCACACGATGCCGAGGCATTCCTCCTCGGTAGTTGAGTAGTTTTCCTCCGTACGAGAGAGAGTTCGCCTAGCGTAGGCGATTACTTTTTTGGAGCCGTCTTGCCACTGCACCAGTACGGCACCCAGGCCAACATTGCGCGAACCAGTGTGATGTGCTGTAGGGGAATCTTGGTCGAAGGACGCTAGAACAGGAGGCGTTTGCAGGCGTTGGCGTAGTTCGCTAAATGCTACTTGCTCATTGCCCCCCCGCCCCCCCCCCCCCCCCCCCACACACACAGAATGGTAACATCGTCTCGTGTCAGGCGTGTTAACCGCGCAGTAATACATCAAAAATTTGCAATAAAGCGTCGGTAATAGGCGCACAGCCCCAAGAAGCGCCTCACTGCCTTCTTGTCGGATGGTGTGGGGAACTTTGTCAGAGCGTCTATTTTGGCTGGATTAGGTCGTACACCCTCGTGACTGACGACGTGGCCGAGCGAGGAAGCACAGTTCACTGAAACCAAAATGACATTTCTCGGGCTTTAACGTCAGGCCAGCCGAGCGTATGGCTTGGAGAACAGTGAGTAACTGGCCTAGGTGCTCCTCAAATGTAGCTGAGAACACTATGATGTCGTCTAGATAGACCAAGCATGTTTGCCACTTCAGGCCTGAAAGTACGGTGTCCATCAGACGCTGAAAAGTGGCAGGCGCTGAGCACAAACCGAAAGGAAGGACCTTAAATTCGTAAAGGCCGTCGGGGTTCACGAAGGCAGTTTTCTCACGATCTCTCTCATTGGCCTCGATCTGCCGATACCCGCTTCGTAGGTCCATTGATGAAAAATAACATGCATGCCGCAGCCTGTCCAACGAATTGCCGATGCGTGGGAGCGGATAGACGTCTTCGTGACCTGGTTTAATTTGCGGTAATCGGTGCAGAATCACAAACTGCCGTCTTTCTTTTTGACTAAGACCACGAGTGACGCCCAGGGACTTTTCGAAGGCTGTATCACGTCATCCTCGAGCATCTTCCCCACTTGCTTTTGAATCTCCTCGCGTTCCTTTGGAGCTACACGGTGGTGATTTTGTCGAATCGGCCGCGTAGTATCATCCGTGATGATACGGTGCTTGGTCAGTGGCGTTTGTGCGACCTTTGACACAGTCAAAAAGCAATCTTCGAACTGGTGTATCAGCTACAATAGGCGCTGCCGCTCGGAAGGCGACAGGGTGAAGCTGACATCGACAGACAAAGGAGTCGAGGGTGGGATGGTCGTTGCTCGTAGAGCGAAACAACCTGTAACTTGGGTGATGTCGTCGCAGTACGCAATTGCGGTACCCTTCTGGATGTGAGGGCGTTCGTTGCTGAAGTTTGTGAGAAGGACTTCCGCATGCCCATGAGTCATGCAGAGTACGCCTCTAGCAATGGAAACGCCTTGCGTGAGCAAGAGCGCAACGATTTGCTCCGAGATCACATCCCCGTGGTAGGGCTTCGTGCATGATACAGATACAAGGCGGCAGGACCGCGGCTGAATGGTCTCATCGTGGGCGATTCGCAAACGCTTGTGTTGCCCGTCATTCATCGTGTCGCTGTATGGGCTGGCAGAAAATGTCACCATACGTTCCGGAATGTTTATGACTGCGCCGTGATCTCGCAGAAAATCCATCCTAAAGATGAGGTCTTTGCAGCAGTCGGGGAGAATGACGAAAGTGGCAACGAAGCTGGAATCACCGATGTGGATTCGGGCGGTGCATGTTCCCGTTGGTGTCGTTAGCTGACCCCCGGCACTTCTGATGTGGGGCCCTGTCCACGGCGTCTTCACTTTCCTAATTCGGTCGGCCAGCTCTTGCCGCATAATCGAGAAGTCTGCGCCAGTGTCAACAAGTGCGGTGACGTAATGTCCATCCACCAGAATGCTGAGATCGGCATGGGCAACGTCGTCGGCGCGAGTATTCGTCGTCGTCATATCGTCTTCGTCGGCGTGAGTAGTCATCGTCTTCGGGTCCTCTTCGTGGGGAGCGTTGGGGGTATTTTTGGCGTTTAGATACAGAGCAACCTTCCCTCCGCAGGTCGCTGCCGTTAGTTTCCCTTGCGCGGACTAGGGGAGCGACCACTCAGCACCTCCACCAGTGTCGCAACGTCAGAAACAGGGGCCGTAGAGCGCTATTCAGGAAGCACAGCGGCGGGTCGCCTTTTTAATACCGAGTGCAACGGCGAGTTCTTCTTCTTCTTTACTGCGCCTTGACAAAAACGCTCATGCCTATTCGCGTTGTCCTCTTGTTCATTGGAGTACTGGCGAGGCAATATCAAAACCAACCAAATATTTCGAAACAACAGACTGCTAAAGTACAGTTGCCGTTTTTCTTCTGCTAAATAAAGTATCGCAAATTTTCAGCAGTGTAACAAGAACAAAAGTTTTTGAAGCGATGCCGAAACAAAATAAGTAAGCAAACCTTGGGTTTCGCGGTGGGAAAGCCTACATGACAATCTGTGATTCTGACTTTTAGTCGGTAACTTAATGTTTATTGCAGTCTTGACTTGGTAGCAGGTTTAGCATTCAGGCTACAATGAGTGGTGTTCTTTTGGAACGGGTCCGTTTATACGTGTCTACCGTACACAAGACACAAGTCCTCCAGTAGCTTTTTCTTTTCTTGCGCAACTTTTAATCTTTTTCTTTAACAACCATCTATTTATAGTTTTTGGAAAGCTAGTCGATATAGCAGCCAGTTATTCTTTACTGTTTGCAACCAGACTTTGTCGGTCAGCATCTAAGGAAGCCCATTTACTGTAGCTCGCATGACGTGCGCATATAACCGTCGTATAAATTTCGTATAACCTTCCACAAATACATTCTTCGGAATTCTGACGGACCCAGTAGCAGCCACCAGCAGCAGCCATGCAATACCCGGAGGGGCAGGCAAAGGAAGCTTTGGCTCAATACGCGTGCACAAATGCTTCAGGTCGTCGACGCAGGGACAGCCGCCGCCCTAGTTAGTGGCAGAGCATCGCGCATGCCGTGCTGTGTTGCGAGTGAGGCTTTCACCGGCGGCAAGTTGTCTTTTCTTCCACTTTCATTTCTCTTTTCATATTTTTTCTACATTCCACACAAGATACACTTAATTCTCGCTACTTCTTTCTTGGCATAATTGTCTCTTGGGTTGTACTAACAATAAATCGAGTCCCCGATTCCTCCACACAGCGCAACATGTCGCACAACATTGCGTCATCTGGCACCACCGACGAACCGTGATCGGAGAGGATTGCGCAGTCCCACGCAGCCTCCGCCACTGACTGCACATGTGTCGTTGCAGCTGTCGATGATGATAGCTAAGAGCATTTTCTTTGAAGAGGGGTTAAGGGTTGCGACAAATAGACACCAAAACAGACACGCTACGCCACCTGATTCCTCGTGCTTACTCTCCTCCGAGGCACCCTATATGCTCTCCGGACACGCCATGCCACCTAGCGGCGCTTAGCGCTTAGGAGACGGGATACGCCGTAGGAGCAAAGTGGAGGATTGAGACAAAGAATGCGTTGTGTTAAAACAATATAGCAAAACACAAAACGTTTGTGTCAGTACTGTTTTACGGGAATAGAAAAGTCACTGAAACCTGCTGCTTTTTTCAATGGGTACTACCAATTCTTCCAAGAGTGGTCAATGTATCGATTTTCTTAATCATCTTGATTGTGAGCATCTTTTTCAGGTGAACCCGAAGTGGCTTAAAATTTATGGGTTGTCGTATTCAGCCTTCTTGCCCTAACAATCGAACGCACGAAACCATAGTTCGTGGGTTATGGATACCACAGAAAGCACGAACGAATTGAGGTGCAGAAGTTCAACACTCCTGTCACGACGCCGTCAGCTCGCTCCAATGCCGCACTCCGACATCACTGTTGCGGAAACATCTATAACACGAAGCCTGTAAAGACGCAATTCTTTTTTTCTGATGCAGTAACGCGGTCTTAGTAACGTGATTGTTTTCTCTTATCTTTGTTTCGTAATCATTTGTATGGATCTGCCATATTCTGAAAACAAGGTCAGAACTTTCACCATCGAGAATAGTAGCTGCTAACGACACGACCGGCATCACGGGAGCGAGCGCGTAAGTGACTCAGTAGCTGCAGTTTCTCCCTGAACACTTCGGTGACGAGGTGTGACACTGGTTGCTTTAGCACAGACTTCACTATTAAGAAGCCTGGTGTAGAGTCCTTCGTTTTTGGCTAAAACCTGATGATTCCTGACTTTTGCACTCCCAAACGAGTCTTGTCCAAATCAGGTTAAACCCGATTTCTGCCCCTAGTTTGCCCTTCGTAAATGATAAGAACAATCAGGTGTTACAAAACAAATAAACGCTGCCTACCGTGAGTGAGCAAGTGGTCAAGATAAATCGTATTAGTAGTAGTATCCGCATATGATTGCGATATATGCTTCCTTTTTGCTAAACACTCAAGCGAAAACCGGCATATGTAATATATTCAGTGCCTGCCTAGCTTAAGTGAACAAAAGCTCGTTGCTTCTGTTATAGCCGTGTTTAGACGAATACCATTGCTCATCGCATTTTCGCACCTCGCATACAAGTAAACGGCGCTAATGCGCTGAGAAGAGAACGCAGCGCCGACGTTGCTCTGCGTTGCGAACGGCAGCTGCGACGTTGAAAGAAGGGTGGCAGATGGGTTAGTTGCTATCTCATTACTCTTCCAATAGCGTACGGCGGCATCCAGTAAAATCGGACAACTAACAAGGACGAAAGGCCCGACAGGCCTAAGATGGACTCGGAAAGGCTCAAAATTCGTATGATAATGTACGTCAACAAGGGCTTTGTAAGCCAAGGAAAAACTTGCCTGCCGAGGAGGATTTGTATAAAGTTGATCACATGACTTTAGAACATTGTCGTTACATGTTTTCGTGAGCAGTGCCGCAGCCAGAAATTGTTTTCTAGGAAAGGCGGGGGGAGGGGGGGGGGGTTCAGGCGGTTGTTGTTTCACGTCGTTTTATGCGAGGTATACTTGTGCAAAGAAATAACGGGAGGGGAGGGGGAGAGAGGGCACAGGGTTATTGTGTGTGTGTCCCCTCCTCTTTTTCAGCTACGCCCCTGCATGTGAGTGATTTAGCTCGTTTAAATAGGGTTCTGTACAAAAAGAGATCATTAGATGCATTAATCGCTTGTGAAAGTTGCCAGCAAAATCACGAACTTTGTGCTGCCAGACAGCAAATACCCTGGTTTCTCCTCGCTTTTTCTGTTTAAAAGTAGCACGAATTTTTTACCCTCCAAATTTAAACAATTGTAAAACCCTGAGAGAAAGGACCCGACGTACATGTCAGAGCTTCAACGTATTTATGGCACTAAGTGCTCCAGATGACGTGTACGTCTTTCGAGCCGCATCTCTCGTAATTAAAGTCGGGATAATTCCTTAATTTTCGGTTTCCGCTTCTTATGCTGTCACTCACGCTTAGCGCGCTCCCTCAACCGTAGTAAGTAGTGTATTTTTCCGACCTCTAGCCTCGCTCACAACGGGGGAAAAAAATCAGTCTTTCCTAGTACTTGCTTTAGGGCAATTTAAATTCACCAATTGTTGATTCTCTCAATTGGTGTATGCGTCTCACATACTGCTGAATAGTAATTAAACATGCGCAAGCCAAAGTTCTCTTAATTTTAGAGAAATAGTTTGAACTACACTCTAAGAAAAGTTTACACCCTTTGGGGCTTATAGTGTCCCCAAACAATTATCGTCGTCTGCCTTGCTTGCGTTTCCTCTCTTGAAAACTCGGCGCTCGCTACTTTCCTGTCGAGAACGCTGTGTCAAGCTGATAACGCGCAAGCCGTTCGTGACTAGGAAGTACCGGGCTCGCAGCGTTAAATACGGGAAATGCGGGCAAAACAGATGACGATTATTGTTTGGGGACAAAATCTAATCCAAAGGATGTAAACGTTTTTTAGAGTGTACGCGGTTCAAGTAAGTTGTGTACGGTGGTTTGTGGAGCAAAATTGTACGAACTTTTGTTTTCCAGAGAAACGGAGTTCAATGTTGGGCCAACATAGGTTGCACAGGCAAAAATCAGACGATAGAAAATTGCTACTTTCGTAATGTCTTGTCCCATCCTTGCGTTCTTGCATTTCATGCATTCAGATTAAAAATCACTTGTAAATGGGCGCTGTGCAGTCATTCCGCGTCTGCATGGTGAATATCAGCAGCAGCGGCAACGACGGCGTACGACAAGAACATATAAACTTAAGATACGAATAAAACAGAGCTGGCCATTCCATTCCTATCCGGTAAAAAATTGACATATACAAATTCGAATTTTTGTTAAGTCTCCAACAATAACGAATAAACAAGGACATTGGAGGATTTAAGAGTTAGCCTATAATCGGTACCAACGCCATTTTTTTTTATTCAAATACGAGTGAAACGCCGAAATTCTCTGATTGGGCAAACGTTAAACAAACTTGAATGAAATTTGTCTTACTTAAGAGGAAGCTTTAGCTCGGGCCAAACTCCGACGTGGCTTATTCAAATACATGTAAAACGCAAAAACGCTTTTCTGAAATAATCCCTGGACCGATTTTAATGAAATTTGTTGCATTTTAAAGAAAAAGTTGAATTCTAGTGACTGTTGGAAGCGGAAGTTCGATTGAGGTCCTGAATTTTGTTACAAGAATTTTCAAAAATTCGAATGTTTGAAAAGAAAATAGGAACACCAAGTTTACAAATTTACTACAGCTCTGCATCAAGAGCAGATATCGCGGTTCTGTAAACGGCATCCATTCGACCATTGAAAGCGGACAAATGCGATATGTCAATATATATATCTTTCGGGACTTTGTTACTTTGTTTACAAGGGTTCTGCAAAAGCCGTATTTACATATTTCTAAATTTTTTTGAGATTCATGTGTAACAAATGAAGTTAGTCCGCTTTAGATGTATTATTAGATACAATTCACAGAATTGTATTATCATTTTTTTTGCTCAGTTACAGAGTTGTAAACTTGATAGTTTCGTTTTTTGGACATTTTCGATTTTTGACAATTGCTTATAAAAAATTGAGAAACTAAATAGAAAATTCGAAGCCAACAGTCAGTAGCTTTTAAGTTTTTCTTTTAAACCCAAGAATCCTCGTCAAATTTGGTGCAGTGGTTGCCGAGAAAAACGAATTCGCCTTTTACATGTATTTAGATAGGAGCAGCCGAGCTAAAGCTTCCTCCTAACGGAAAGAGTTAAGTTCTAGTGACTATTGTGAGCAGATGTTTTGTTTAGGTTCAAACATTTTTGTTGAGATGTTGTCGAAAATTTATATTTTCAAAAGCAAGAACAAAGAAAAAAAAGGCACCAAGTTTATAACTTAAATGCGCGACAAAACCAGACACTGCACTTCTGTACATAGAATGTTTAAGAACTTCCAAAGCTCGCAGGTAATTTCTTTTTCTTGCAGTTTGCGTGAAACATTTCTTTGTTTAGGTTAGTATTACAGGAATCTTACTTACAAAGTATTCGTATATTAAATAGATATCTATATTGCATTGAATTCGCCCGCTTTAGATGCCCTATTAGGAGCACTTTGCTTCATTCGTAAAGTTTCAGAATTGTAAATTCGACGTTTAAATCTTTTTTGAAACGTTTCGATGTATGAAGAGAGAGAGATAGAGAGAGAGAAAAGTTTAATGATACGAAATGCAGAGAGGTGGGTCTGAGGTACATTCCTCTAGCCAGTTACTCTGCACCGGGGGAAGAGGCAAAGAAAGAGGAAAGAAAGAGGAGCATGATGGGTGACGATGACGACGGAAGGAGGAAGTAAAGCGTATAACAAGCAATTGGGTCTACTCAAAGCCTACAGCCCAGTCCCATCGTTCTTAAAAAGTCAAGTAATGCTTGAATGGCCTGAAAAATTGATTTAACGTTTGGCAAAGGGCCTAAAATAACGTCCTCCGACAACGGTGGGCTGTTGAGGCGTCTAAGGTAATTGCTCAACTTTTGTCGCTATTCCATGCACCGAGGGCGGTCACACAGCTTATGACCCACAGAGTCATTCTCATTGCACAGCTCACAGTTTGGAGACTCGGTGCGTCGCATGAGGTGCACGTACCCGAGCCTAATTGCCACCCCGAGCCTAAGTCTGTGCGGAAGACTGGCACAGCTGCGCTGATGTTATGGTGGTAGCCTGAATTTCATGGTCGGTTCCAACCTTTGAAGTCGTCTGTGGCGATTATCCCTATTGTCCCAGTGCTTTTATGCCCCTTTTCGGATGACACTTGGGAGAAGGCAGTTGGCGTTCGCTCTTGTAAAAATGAATCGCAAGCAGTGATTCTGCTTATTCGAGTGCCTTCTTCGCTTCGGCATCGGCTAGTTCATTGCCACGTAGAGCACAGTGATTGGGAATCCATTTAAATGTAATTTTGTGGCCGTTCTCTTCGGCTAGAGCGTATAGCTCGGCAATTTGAAGAGCCAACAATCTAAGAGCTTTCTTACATAACAAGTCTAAGTAGCTGCTGAGCCGATTTCACGTCACTGAAGACATTCCATACGTGAGGAGGCTGTCGCGAAATATAGTGAACTGCCTCTTTGATCGTCACTAGTTCCGTGGATGTTGGTGTCGTGTCGTTACGGAGACGAAGCCGTAGAATGGCGCGATGCCCGAGCTCGACGAAAGCCGCACCTGACGCATACGACGATATCGATCCCTCTGCATACACATTTACCGGGGAGTTCTATTCTTTCGAAATATATTCAAGTGTTAGATGTCTGAGGTCCACGGAAGGTATTCGCGTTTTTTTAGAAATAGCGGGAATAGAGAGACGCACCCGTATTTTGGACATTACCCATTGGGGCATACGTGGAAGGTCAGCAGGGACAAAGTATGATAGTATGGCGGATTCTTGGCATTTAAGGGCTCTCGAAAAAGCGGAGTCCAGCCGTATGTCGGCAAATGTTGATAAGGGCTGACGTCGGTGACGGCAAAGTAGCCGCAGGAATACTCGGAAGAGGTTCGCATCGTAGAAAAAGAGGTACAGGGGGTACGCGAGCTTCCCCAATTGTGCCATAAGTTGAGGTGCGAAGTGGAACCCCTAGACATGTTCTCAGCATCTATGACCGGGCACTTTCCAGCGCACGCAAACATGACGGACTCATACTTGATAAAAGTGGCAAGCTATACCGAATGCAGCCGAGATAGAGAGCCTGGTACATCGGAGTAGCGAATGCTGAGATGGGCCCCACTTCATACCGGCCAGAAGGCGACAAAATTTGAGCAAGTACAGTTAATTTTTTTCTTTAGCATTGCCACATGCTTCGACCATGCAACACCGCAGTCAATGACAACGCCGAGGTATCTGTCGTGGGTGATATATGGAATGCCATTGTCGTTGATAATAATCGAATACCGAAACATAAGCAACTGCAACTGGCCACAGGTAAGTGCGCTGCGATAGCGTTCTGATGTATGAAAATTTTTGTGAGGACATCTATGTCCTAGAAGAAAAAAATTAACTCCTAAGTATCACTAGACTTTACCTTTCCCTTTTCTTCTTTTCATTTATGTGGGCTGAGTTTCTATCACATTGCCACAATCGTTGCCAAATAAGAGCATTTATGAGAGTCACAGTCACTTTTGTAGAAGAATTATAATTTGGCCCGAGCTGGAGTTTCCTCTTAGGACAAAATAACTACGCTAATGGTGGCCCTATATAGTAGCTGCTGAAATCTTCTGCTGTTAAATCAACAGCTGCAGGAAGCATTGTTGCCTTTCACAGGCGCAAGTTTCTAAGCGATCATAACTTAACACACTCGAGCTACTTGAGAGGGACGCGGTGCTAAAATCGCGATTTTCTAAAAAAAATGCATTTTCTAATTTTGTTTATTTTGGATTCCTAGACGTATAAAGAACCTCATCACCAAGTGTGGTTGCAATGCGCGCAGTGGCAAAGAAGAAACTGAATTCTATTCTCGTGACGGTGCCACGCACTGGCCGTCGCGAGCGACCATTCGCGGCGTGGCCGCAGAGCGGGCAAGAAACCGAACACGGAGCGAATGACCGCGTCGGAAAGTTCATTTCTCGCGCGTTTTAATCATGGGAGACCTTCCATCGCGAGCAGAGCGGAC
Organism: Dermacentor variabilis; assembly: GCF_050947875.1. Taxonomy (NCBI): domain Eukaryota; kingdom Metazoa; phylum Arthropoda; class Arachnida; order Ixodida; family Ixodidae; genus Dermacentor; species Dermacentor variabilis. Next base: position 148,257,694 of record NC_134568.1, on the reverse strand, counting down.
CGCAAAGTAAGAACTAAAGAAACAAAGACATAATTCTGGCTGGAGCGTCCTCGTTTGCGAGCTCAGACAAGGGTGATAGATTGTTCTAAAGCGTAAACGTGGGGCAAAAAAGGAAAGAAAAAAAAGACAGGATGACTTGAAGAAATTGCCGCAGAGCAGGTTCGAATTGAAGTGGCGGGTCGAACCTATAGAGCAGTGCACATTGATTAGTTATTTTTGGTCTTAAAATACTATAGTGTGCCCCGAAATCTTTGAGGTAATTTTTCTCAGTTCGCACTTTTTGGCAGGACAAAACCTTTTGTAAAACTATCATCTTCAGACTGTTTCGCCAAAATTTGCTTTAAAAGTAATTTCTGGGCTGAAATTTCGTCAGGAACAAGAGGAGGCAGTTTTTATATCTCTACATTTTTATTTAAAAAAATACATATCTAAGATATGATGACAAAAAAATGAACTTAGCCTCAAAGTGAGTATGTATGACATTGTTAGAGAAGTGTTATCAAAAACACGCAAACATGGCCTTATCCTGCACTATACTTGCCCCCCTATCCACTAGAAAGTATCTAACGAAAACAATCACTGTGTCTTCATTATTTCAGAAATCAGAGCTTCACTAAGGTGACATACATACCTAGTGGGTCCGTATGACAGCCATAACTTTTTTTCTTTTTGACTTGTAATAATGACATTTATATGTGCTTAAAAACAAGATACATAAACCTGCAAATGTTCATAAATATCCGTACATCGGTTCAGAAGGTAATTTTCATTCCCGCATTCATCTTTCATTCAGTCGCCGCATTCATTCAGTCGATACCTGCGGCGACAGGAATTCCACGGGGAACCGAGATTACAGGCTTGCAAACGCGTACGAACAAGAGCGCAAATAGAAAGCTGAAAGGCTACGCAGAGTCCAGTTGCACAGACTTCGTGGAAGGCATGGCGGGTAAGTCCTACCAGTTTAGCTACCGAAAGGTACAATGACAAGCATGAAACATCTAGGAGACTCCACTTAAGGACATGTACGATAGCGCATCTCAAAATGAAGAAGGTCGATTGGTCACTGCGGGCCAGTGCGCAAACACGCCAACACAGCAAGGCAGATGCCATCATACTCGCTGCCCAGAACTCATGGGTCGTACTTTGGGCCCTAGGCAAAGGAGCACAGCTTCTTCCAAGTACAGAACGGATTGCAGTTAGCTGTTATGGGGCTCACCCCACGGGTCGTTTTCATGTCCGTCGATGTCCGCCGCCGTCCGACGCTGGAATCTCGATATCTCTTGTAAGAAAATTACAATCAAATAAAAGAAATTCTCAATGTGCCGCGAGGATTCTAACCTACGACCAACAGATTGGCACTCGTAGTCCGGAATTCTACCTTCTTCCATCTGCATCCCCCCTCCCCTTCATTACAGGGAAGCAAAAATAAAACACTTGCAGTAAACACATCATAGGTCAATGATCAGGCAAATTTAAACACAGATAAAAGAGGTCAAACCAGTCAACAGCTCCGCCACTCTGCCGATGCTACAGCAGTGGAGTACCGGGTGTTCAAAATGAAGCTCTATGGTTTCCTTAAAGTTAGGCACTTGGAGGCACGCGAAGAGCACCCGTGCAAATATGTTATGTGGCCAGGGGGACACAAAGGGAGATAATAACTATCGCTGTCAACAGCTCAATTAACTAAAATTTAATAATTAGCTTTTTGTTGACTGCAGTAAGTGGGCATGTTTGTATTGAAAATTTAGAGGCAGTCGTGTTTCTACGCAGTATCATTTGGAAGAATTCTTCGAGCATGTCTGTGCTCCGAGATACCCGACTCCAATTTTTATAGTCATTCGCATGATTACGCATGCAAGAGAGGATCAGCACAAAGCTCCTCCCTGACGTGACTCGGCTGTTGCGTGCGGCGTTTCCTCTGACAACGGGGCGGAGCCATCGGCAAAGATGATAACTGTGCCCCTTCCCATATCGGCTGGCGAAATTAAGATATGACAGCGTGGTGTGCCGTGCAGTTGTTGCTCTTGATTTCAATAAAACTGACAATACTTCGAAATCAGCAGTCACTTTATTTGCGTAGCCCAGGCAAGGACCATGCCCGCTCGTCTAGTCATCATAACAAACGCGCAATGCTTCCGGCTTCTCCGTTCACACCATTATCTCGGCATGGCAGCTGCCGCCATCGTTACAGGCTGCGCGGTCGCGTGTTACGACAGCTGTTCCGGGTTCTTTGACTTTTTATTTCGCCAGCCGAGAAGGGGAGGGGCACAGTTATTATCTTTGCCAACGGCTCCGCCCGTTGTAAGACTGAACGCCGCACGCAACAGCCACGTCACGTCAGGGAGGAGCTTTGTGCCGATCCTCTCTTGCATGCGTAATCATGCGAATGACTATTAAAAATTGGAGTCGGATATCTCGGAGCACAGACATGCTAGAAGAATTCTTCCAACTGATACTGCGTAGAAACACGACTGCCTCTAACTTTTCACTATAAACATGCCCACTTACTGCAGTCAACAAAAAGCTAATTATTCAATTTTAGTTAATTGGGCTGCTGACAGCGATAATTATGATCTTCCTTTGTGTCCCCCTGGCCACATCACTTATTTGCACAGGTGGTCTTGGCGTGTCTTCCAGTGCCTAAGTTTAAGAAAACCATACAGCTTAATTTTGAACACCCTGTATACTGATACTGGAGAGCGTGATCGTGCCAGCAGCTGTCATGATTGGCTAACGCCCGCTCACTCGGACTCAGACTCGCCAATATTCTACTCAGCTGTACTGATTCGGACTCCCCGAAGTCATTCGGACTCAGACTCACTCTAAACCGTTCTTCCAGAACCGCGTTTGCTTCAATAAAAACTGCCTTTCCGTCTTCCCTTCTCTCTCTCTCTCTCTAACGCCCGCTCAACATCTGTGCATACTGGATAGAGCTGGCGTCCGCGCCTTCTTCGTGTTCCACCACATATCCTTCCCAGTTGGATAGGCAGTACTAAATGAAGTTCTTGTGCATGTAATGACAATGATTGAATGTGTCTTCTTCTTCTTCATCAGTCGTCTTCTAGCGCTCGGTTTCTTCTCATGTTTACTGAATGGCGCTGACGTCGTTTTGTTTTCTTCAGGGATAGCGTGAGGCCTAATAATAGGGTAGCCCAAATACAAATTTGAGAGAAACCGAACGAATCCAGCAGTAATAAGCTAAAGGGTTGTTTTTGTAGAGACCAGTGACCAAGTCCGGATAGGTAAGGGGAAGAAAAGTCGAGTCTTTCCATATCACCAACGGGGGGCGAAACTTTCACAAACGAATATGACTCTCACTTCTTTTAATTCTCAAAAGAAGATTGCTCGTTCGCATATGCAAACGTTGAGTGTAACCAACACCGCACAAAGCAGTCTCACGCTTACGGCGCGTTATATTCCTCTTGCTATCACGTCACATTGTAAAGTATTTCCCGTCTAACCCTTATCACCGCCTCTAAAGAGTACACCTTAGCAATAACACCATTATCAAGGTGAAGCTTAACGGCAGGCCACAGAGCTGTATGCGCTGTGTGGGTTTTGCAGGTTCGGTTTATACTGGTGGAGCTTACGCCTTTCAGGAGATTTTCACCTTTTGAAGCACAGTCATACGCAGATATAAAATTGTTCCGTTCAGCTATAACTTTTGAATTCCTGTGCAGATCTCTTGCTTCCACTCACTGCTGATAGTTTTGATTCGGATGGTACAAGAGTTTTCAAGCATTTATCCACTACAGACGCGTTGTAAGCAGAAGTCGGCCTGATAAACGGAACTCGTTCAGACCCACTCGCGAAGAATTTTTTTTTATTAAGGATCGCTCGGACTCAGACTCACCAGAATTCTACTTAGCTGGGCTCACTAAAACTCACACTCACCATATTTTTGCTCATCTAGGCTCACAATCACAAGAATTCTACTCTGCCGGGCTCACTCGGATTTAGGATCATCAGAACTTTACTCAGCCGGGCTCACTCAGCTGTACTGATTCGGACTCACCGAAGTCATTCGGACTCAGACTCACTCTAAACCGTTCTTCCAGAACCGCGTTTGCTTCAATAAAAACTTAAATGTTAAACCTACAAACGTCACATTAGTAACATCATTTCAGCATCAAATAAAATGCACGGTTTTCTAAAGCGCCATCTCCGCCTTGCCCCCCTTAATGTAAAACTGCTCGCGTATAAGTCACTCATCAGACCAAAATTAGAATATTCATCTGCTGTCTGAAGCCCGCACCAAGCGTATTTAATAAATGCATTCGAAGAAGTTCAAAATCGCGCCGCTAGATTCATTCAGTTGTCATACTCGTATGACATCAGCATTTCGTCTTTGAAAGCTAAATCCGAAATACAGCCCCTTTCGTTGCGTCGCTGCATTGCCAGTCTCGCCCTTTGTCGTAAAATATTTCATTTTTCACTAAATCAGCCACCTTATCTCCAACTAATCAGCCAGCTGCAACACGCATATCTCACCGTACCAGTCTTCCATTTTAGGTTTTCCGCCCATAATCGCGTACTACTTCTTTTTCCGCCTCGTTCTTTGACGAGCAGCTACAGACTAGAACGACCTTCCCCGGGACATCTCCAGCATCGCTTCAACATCTACTGTTCAAGATTGTGTTAGTGATCATCTTAAATGTTAATTAATCGTCCTTGCTTGTTCGTTATATAAATAAAAAAAAACACCCCTTATGTAATGTCCCCCAGAAAGGGACCTTTAAGGTAATAAAACTGAACTGAACTGAACCTGCGTTTTGCAGTTTTCTCCATATTTTACAAGAACGACGTGTAAAAGATGACTACAGGCTCAACGTGCTCATTTTACATGAACTGTTTGTGCTCGGCAGCGAACTTGGATCGATACACGACTTTAAAGTGATCGCGACAATCCTTGTAATGCTTCCCGACGTTCACTGCCGCAGGTAGCCTGCAGGCGCATCCGGAACACCGCTGGCGTCGGTGCCCAACCGCCGCAATGCCATTGGCTCGCTCAGAACGTGCATGGTTGAGCTCTTCTACTTTTATTTTCATTTTTTTGTGTGTAGGAATAGCGAAGGATGAATATATTCATGACAGCTGGAGATGTTAGCCTGGCGAGCGCCGAGAATTATTTCGTTGCAATTCGCACTGCGAAGGACTACAGTAGCGCGCACCAGTTATATAGCTTTGCGTATTGCCCTGCTGCTGATTCCGAAACACGCGCACAGACTTCCCTTTCTGAGTCTACTTTGCGCATGCTACAAACGTCACACCATCTGCCGAATATTGGAGTTGTGCGATAGCCCACTGTATTTGGCACGTCCAGCTAACAACTGCACATTGTCGCAGTGGCACGAGTTCGATCCACAGTGATGGTGGACAAAGTTACAGGTACCGTGCTATAAGCGATGCTTCTAGTCTCTGTGCTGATACGGTAGGCCGATGTTTCGAAGCGCCGATATAATTGATTTTCGCCAGTAAAACATCTATAGGGACGTTTTGAAAAGCTGTCAATAAGCAGCAATGTAGCCGTGCACATATAGACATACTCCCGTGTGTGACCCATGCTGCTTGCACCGAATGAAATAATAGCAGGGGCAAAGAGACGAAGCTCTACTCACGGAAAGAGTAGTCCTAAGTAAGTGTTTACTTCAGAAGCCATCCGGAGTTCACAGAATAGTGGATCAGCATAGGTAGCCGACGTAGTTCTATTCTTAGCTTTCGAACCAATGTGCTTTCCACTGTTTTCTTGTCGGTAAAAAGTGATTTTAATTCCTATATACTAGTTCAATAGAGAGTGATCATTCATCCGCAGTGTAGACCATAGCTGTTCAGATGTGTTCCGCACACAATGAGATGACCGCAACAACAAATCACCACCATTTTGTAATGTTAACGGTGAAGACGCTAATATGCAAGCAACTGCTAATGCCGCACTCCGCGCCAAAGCTGTTCGGTCAAATCCCGTTCACAATAGTAAATTGTAACCTTCGTGTTGTAATCACGATGATATAATTAAAAAAATCTGGATGATGCCCATTTCACAGTGAATGTCAACATTAATGTGGTTAACATTAAAGCAATGTAGCGACACGATGTATTGCCACGCACTATCGCTGGGGCGCTCTCGCTGCCACTCACAATGCCAAATGATAGCACGACACAGTATATCTTGTAATCACTGTACCCAGTAGAAACTCCGTAGCAGCCCCCACTATACCTAGTATCTCGACTGCAACTTCGTTGCAAAGGCTCTCCATCAAGCGGGCGCACTTTACACGGACGTGTCTGTTGCGGATGGGGCGCTATCGCTATATTTAGGGCCACCTACCCCTTGTGTCACCTTAGCACATCCATTCTGGGGTACTGGCCGAGAATGGACACATACCAATATTATTATTATTTGTTTTTAAAACATATATACATTAGACAGGAAAGAAAGCGAGGAGCAGGCGGGCAACTGCCACCAGAAGGGGCACAACGCCTGCCTACTCTTCAGAAAGGAGAGGACAGAAACATAGACATGGAAGATAGGAAGGAGGGGAGGAAAGAGGAAAGAAAGATCAAGATGACAAATCTCAAAGAATAAAGTAGAACACACAGTACCGGCCACACACAGTAGGTCCGGTCACTACAGGTAACGGTACTACAGAATGTTAAATACAATAACTGCCTGAGCTACAAACGTGAACCTAAGTTAATTCTATAATAGTAAGTGGAGCGCGATGGGCCTGATCTCGTCGAGACGCACACCCACTGGGGTACCAAGATTCGTCAAGTGTCGTACACCGCAGGCCAAGGAGATGATAGTCTCTCACTAACGACAAGCGCTGCGCACTGAAAGCGGGACACTCCAATATCAGGTGCTGAAGTCTCTCGCAGCAACCTCAAGGCATACACGATGCACTGGCCTCACGTCCTTATCTGTATAAACTTTCTCATACGTTCACACAGCCAACGCTTAGCTTGAGTAGTTGCACTCTAGCGCGACGAGGCCAGCCTCGACCACGAGCACGGGGCGGGAACGGTCCATTTGCGACGCGCTGATCTGGATGCTGCTTAAGTAGGTGGTGACGAGTCAGCAGACGAACGTCATCAACTTGCACATAATTTCAGGGCAGACACAGTTGTTATAGGCCCAATTTGAAGCCAGCCGATCAACCTCTTCATTTCAGGTGATTTCTACGTGTGAAGGTATCCATTGAGAAAGGAGAGATGCCCCACGTGATCAAATATCGCATACGCAGTGCATAACTTGTCCGGCGCATACCCCGTGACACATACCCAGTTACTCATGTTGCCTACCCGGTCAGACAGCATCCAGCGGCAAGTTGTTGATTCGGCCACATACCCAGTGGCCCATGCTGTCTGCTCGGCCGACAGCAGCAAGCACATACTGAGTGGCCCAAGCTAGTAGACAACTTGAGTAACTGGGAGAGAGAGGTTAGATGCAGACATACCGCAAAGTGGGTTAAGCTTCGAAAGTATGCTAATCGCATTAATAGAATAGTCGGAAGGGGCACCGCAACGTGTGACCTTTACTCTTTTAAAATTAATGCTCCAGCCAGCTGCGCCTCAGTGCTGTCATTGAGCAGCTGCCTGGAGCGCTAGCTAATGCTGCTTTTAGCGATCACTAAAAGCCTCTTTAGGTGGAATATTTGAAGAGGAGGACATTACTTGCATGAGAAGTGGCTTTATTTGGACAACTAATTAACAAACTTTCACTATAATTAGATTCCTAATTATTTTTATCGCCCTACCCATTGCGTCATACGGTACTACAGTAGGGTGGAGGCGGGGCTGAAGCTTACGCAAAACGAAAAGCAAATGCCCGTGCAGATACAGAACAAAGGATAAAATACTAGGGCGAATCAGAAACTCTTTGCCCCTATCTTTTTTGCCAAATTACGGCGGTAAATGTGAAGTCAGCATATCCATTCCCAGCCGTGGATCTTTCACGGACTGGCCCGGCCTTATCTGCGGTAACTACACGGCATGGCGCGGCTGTCAGTTGTTGAAGATGGCGGTTGTGCTTCGCACGTCCGCGGCGTACGTACAACGAAGTGTGATTCGTTTTCTAAGGAGCAACGGACGAATGCCCATAGAAATCCACCCAGCATACAGTCCGGACTTCGTCCCTAGTGATTTCCATGTTTTCGGTCTGCCAATTAAGTTCCTGGCAGGACAGCGATTCACGGGCAACGATGAAGCCAAAACATTAGTCCGACGGTGGTTCCACAGTCAGACGGACGAATTCTACCACAGAGGCATCTGAAGTTTACAGCTGCGATGGGACGAATGTCTGAGCCGATGTGGGTACTATGTGGCAAAATAGTGTAAAGTACGTAGAATCGTACGCATTACGTAGATCATATTGGCTGTGGCGGTGGAGCGCTAAGGACATGGCACTTATCGCTCTTTCTGTGTTTCCCAGGTTGGCTGGGGACGCAACGTTACTACAACAGGCCTGTAGTACAACTTTTCTTGGACCTGCCCAGCTGCTTCCATCTTCAGTACTATGCTACTTGCCAAAAGCATTTTCATCGCCTCTGCTAACCTGGACATTTCAACTTCGCGCCATCTGTTCGCAAGCCGGACCACGTGTGCTGCCATCGTCGTCGATGAAGCGTAGATCGTAATTGAGCCGGGGGCGTTTCCTATCATATTGGCTGTGGCGGTGGAGTGCACAGGACACGGTACTTATCGCTCTTTCTGTGTTTCCTAGGTTGGTTTCTTTCTCTACGTTACTCATCTTGCAACGCGCTCTTTCCGCTACTGCCAATGTACAAATTTGTGTTCATTTGTTGTTTTTATTGCCCGTATTTTGGAAAGCCATAGACCTGTACAGCTGCAAACTATGTCGCGTTGCTGTGAATGCCACTCTGTGATAGATGAAGGCGAACTGTTTCTGACTTGTTCACAATGTGAATTTTCGTAGCATAGTGGTACCTGCTCCGACGTTGCCTAAAGGGCTATTAAGGGCAAAATAGATCAATTAAATAAGTCTTGGAAGTGCGAGTCTTGCAAACCTGCAGGAAGTAAAAGCTCCTCCTCTGCCAAAACGTGTAATAATGAAAATGAAATAATAAAAAAAGCTTGCTGAAATGAACCAAAAATTAAACTCGCTTGTTAGTCTGCCAAACAAGGTAGACGGGATCGAACAATCCATCCAAACACTTTCCGATCACTTTGAAGAAATTCAAAGAAGGCTTGAGAGCCACGAAAAGGAATTAAGCACTGTCAAACGGAAAGTATAAAAAATCGAGAAGTACGCTTCCCCTAGGGAGCTCGGTCAGATTCAGGCTGACATAGACGCACTTGAGTGTCATAGCAGACGTCTCAACATTGATATACACGGTGTACCTGAGGCTGACGGTGAAAACCTACGCGAAAAGGTAAATGACCTTGCACAGAAGCTTGAACTTCAAGCTCTATCTGAGGAAGATGTTGTGGCAGTTCGTAGGCTCCCGGCAAAGCAAGGAAAAACGCGCGGAATTATTGTCCGCCTTGCACGGCAGGAACTGAGGGATGCATGGATTGCCAAAAGGCGAGCGTTAAGGGACAGCCAGGGCTACATCTTCATTAACGAAAACCTAACCTCTCGCTCGAGGAAGCTCCTTGCCACTGCCAAAGAATGGGCACAGGAGGCGGGATACAAGTTCCTGCGGCACTCAAATGGAAAAGTTCTCGTGCGCAGGGCAAACGGTGAATCGGCAAATGTCGTTAAGGATGAAAATGATCTTCGTGCTCTATTGGAATGAACGCCAACTTCTTGTTGCTGTTATTTGACTCTTTGGCGAAATGAACCATTTGGGATATATTGGCAAGGATGATTGGTTCACGTCCTTGGCCACCCAAAAGACGAGACTATCTTTTATGCATCAGCTGATAATCCCACCAGTTCGGCTCATGGCAGTCCGTAGGGACGCGCGAGGGGATGTGGACGTTCTTTTTCGCAGATATCCGTTCTTTCTACTGACATCCGCAGTATCATCAGCAAACGTGACTGCCTTAAATCCGCCATCGACACCTGCAGCGCTGATATCGTAGTAGTAAGTGAAACCTGGTTGCGTCCGGAAATTCGAGACCACGAACTTTTTCTTATTGCAAATAATTTCTCTATCTATCGCTGCGATCGCTTTGGGCGACAAGGAGGAGGCGTACTGCTCGCTATCACGAAAAATTTCGCTTCACAGGGCATCCACGTCAACACTCTTTTAGAAACTGTCTGGGCGTGCGTCGCACTAAATCATAAGAAAGTTATTATTGGGGTCTGTTACCGGCCCCCTACCTATACACAGAACTTCGTAAACGAATAACACGATGTTGTTAACATCGTTTCATCCCGTTACCCAAACTGCCCATTACTTTTGCTTGGTGATTTTAATATGCCAAACATAACGTGGTCTAACACTGTCTCCACGATACACCCACCTTCCAGGCTAGCTAAGGAATTTTTAGAAATGTGCTCAGTTTTTTCTCTCGAACAGCTTGTAACTGAACCGACTAGCACCACAGACTCTGTTGCTAATACCCTTGACCTCGTTCTCGCTTCACAGCCCGACCTAGTTTCCAACATCACTCACGTTCCAGGAATGAGCGACCACCCTTTACTCTCTTTTCACTTAAATCTCGCACAACCTAAACATGTCAAAAGAACTGTAACCATCCGTAATTACAATAAAGCAGACTTTCACGCGATTAATAGAGAATTATGTTCATTCCTTTATGTTTTCCTCCAGGACTTCGACAGTCGTACAGTAGAAACTAACTGGGCAATCTTCGTAGAAAAAGTTACTTATCTAACCAACAAGTACATTCCCATTCGCACCGTAACTAGCAAACCAGACGCTCCCTGGTAGAATGTTCATATAAGACGGTTATCAAATAAAAAGAGTCGATTGTACAGGTAGGCAAAGTTTTCCTCGAGTGAAGCTCGTTGGACTGCCTACCGATTGGCTTCAAGCAAATATGTATCAGCGCTAAGAAACGTCAGAAAAATTTTTTTATGTCACACGCTGCCGTCCATTTTAACAAATGATACCAAGAAATTCTGGCGCGTTACTAACCAAAAAGATGACGACACCATAGCTCTTGTAGATAACTTTGGGAATGCCATACCCTGTGATAATATCGCGTCCGTCCTCAATGAAACATTTATCCAAAACTTTTCTGTAACCTGTAATGTTTCCCCACCCACTGCATCTTGTTATGATTACCAGGCTATGTTTCCAATTACAACTGAACCATGTGGCGTCGAAACCGTGATTAAATCGTTGCGCCTCTCCTCTGCTCCTGGCCATGACCTAATTTCCGTGAAATTTTTGCACAGCACTGTTGTTTATTCATCTATTTCACTACGAAAACTTTTTCAACAATCGCTTGACACAGGATACCTGCCCCTTGATTGGAAAGTCGGTAAGGTGATTCCACTTTATAAATCAGGTGACAAGCATTCTCCTCTCAATTACCGGCCTATTTCACTAACCAGTATCCCATGCAAAATATTGGAACATATCCTATATTCACAGCTTGCTAACTTTCTCGAGTCAAACTCATTTTTTTCAAGTTCACAGCATGGCTTCAGAAAAACATATTCTTGTGAAACGCAGCTCGCTTCCTTCATACATAAGCTACACCTAATTCTTGATATTAGTTCAATGGCAGATTGCATTTTCCTTGACTATTCCAAAGCTTTCGATAAAGTGTGTCACAAACTGCTACTTCACAAACTACAGCTCCTGAACATGGACTCCCAACTTCTTGCTTGGATTGAGTGTTTCCTTAATAACCGTTCGCAATACGTGTCAGCCAATAATCCTAACTCCTACTCAAGCTCTGTTCATTCCGGCGTCCCACAAGGCCCCGTCCTCGGGCGTCTTCTTTTTCTAATTTATGTCAATAATTTGCCTTCTTCTGTTTCCTCTCATATCCATTGATTTGCGGATGACTGCGTAATTTTCCGAGAAATAACAAGCAGTGACGATGTAACCGCTTTTCAGTCTGACCTGAACGCTATTTCATTGTGGTGTAAAACATGGCTAATGGAACTTAACATCACAAAATGGGAATCTCTTCGCGTATCCAGAACTTGCAACAGTATCCCCACTTATTCCTTAGATCATGCCCTTTTAGAATCGGTAGGCTCGTACAAGTACTTTGGTGTACACATCACTTCCACTCTCACTTGGTCTGTACATATCACATGCATAGTTAACAATGCTAATCGTGTGCTTGGTTACATCCGCCGCGACTTTTCTAAAGCGCCCTCATTCCTCAAACAGCTGTTGTGCAAAACATTAATATGTCCGAAACTATAGTACGCCGCATCCATCTGGGACCCTCATCTTAGAAACCTAATGCATTCACTAGAAATGTACCAAAATAACTCGGTTCGCTTCATTATTTCCAACTATAACAGGACCGCTAGCATATCTTCAATGAAATGAAGCCTTAATCTACCATCCCTAGCCTCACGTCGCGAAGCGTTTCGTATCTGTCTGTTCCATAAGATGTTTCATCATCCACACTTGCGTAGCGAATTAATCCCTGCCCCACGTCACCTATCATCGCGATTAGATCATTCCTACAAGGTCGGTGTCCCATTTTGCAGAACTAACGCTTTCTTTCAATCATTTATACCTCGTGCAGCAGCAGAGTGGAATAACCTTCCCGCACAGAAAGCCACCATCAAAGATTACCAGCTTTTCAAGAACGCCTTAGCTAATATTGTATGAGTAGGCCCACCTGTTAACTTTTTATTGCAATTCTCCTATTCCTTGTATCACATTTCCTATTTTTTCTTGTTTTGTATGCCTGTAACCACTCCGCTCTCCAATGCCAATGACCCTGAGGGTACATGAGATAAATAAATAAATAAATAAATAAATAAATAAATAAATAAATATGAACATTCAATCAGTCTCCAGCAAGCTACCTGAATTAGCAACTTCTTTTTCTTTTTCTGAAAGCCTCAAACATAAGTTACTTGTAATTGGTCTATTCATAGACTTCACAAAAGTTTTCGACTGCATTAATCATGACCTCCTAATACTTAAGCTTGAAAGATATGGCATCAGGGGCTTTCCTCTTCAGTTACTGACATCCTACCTTAGAAATCGGCAGCAATATGTGTCCATAAACACTAGCATATCATCTACACGACATATACAAATAGGTGTCCCTCAGGGAAGTATCCTCAGTCCATTTCTATTTAACATCTACATAAACGACATACTTCTTATCCACCGAGAAGCAAAATTTATGACCTACACAGATGATACAAGTGTTTTTTTTATCAAACAACTCTTCTACAGGCCTCATTGGTGCAGCGACCATTCTCTTAATCCATCTCTAAAAATGGAGCCAGGACAACTTTTTAAAAGTAAACTCCAATAACACAGAAGCAGTCATGTTTAAAACAAGAGGTAGGTGTACTCCACTGACCCACAAGATATTTACAACTATGAGAATATAGAGGTTGTTGACGCGTTAAAGTACTTGGCGTATACTTTACCGACACGTTGCAATGGGACGCTCACGTGGATTTTATTCTCCAGAAGCTAAGCCGCATAACAGGTATACTACATCGAAATCGGTACCTTTTACCAACGTCAGCTAAATTGATCATTTATAATACACTGTTTGCCTCACGCATTGCGCACTAAGTTTAAGCACGCACGCACACAAGCGCGCGCGTAGAAGCTGTTGAAGCACGATAAAAAGAAATTATGTGCTTGTAACGGCACGGCTTTTTGCGAGGCAGCTGAAAAGATGAGGGCCCATCTGAAATGCCGGGCGGGAATGGGCTGCTAGGAGGAAGGAAGAACATTAAGTCGAACCAGAAGTTCATTGTCTTGTATCTCTAAACGCCCCACGCTAAGTACACGGAGAAACTCGCCGTTCCAACTGCGGATGATACTTCGGGAAAAAGAAGTACAGGCCGTATCTCTCTGAATGTAATGGAGATACATCAACTATACAAGAATATGGTATGGCGGGCCGACGGCAGAAGTGCTTCCCGTATAGCCGCAGTGCCACGAGGGTCGCGGTGCGGAACGGTGACTTGCCGCTGTTATGTGTCGGGCGCTCACCCGCCGACCGCTGGAAGCACAGCGCCTCTCCGAAATACTTGCAGTTCGCTCCATTATGACGTTATGCCGCGTGGCAACCCAAGCGAAAAGAAAAATACTTGCGCCCCTGCCTGAGTCGAATGATGTTGTGAGCATATCGCTTTCGTACGAAACGCTGGCGAGGGGAGTCGGGCGTCGCAGTACTGACGAGGCAGCGTCCGCCTTCTCTCATTGAAAGCAGTGAGAGTCACGCATCTCTAGAGGCACAGCAGCCCTCCACAAGGACAGCAGCCCGCTACAAGCAAATCGCGTATTGAGGCTAGAGACACAGCTACATCACCGAGAAACGTTATTATCCCGGGACATCTTCGTGTAACGACTTGGTGATTTAAAAGAGCTCATGTCATTACTAAACGTGAAACATAAATGGTGTCGGTGTGGTTTCAGACTGGCTCTTGCAAAATTGCGTCGTCCTTCCCACAACGGTCTGTCGCTGGTCATCAGGGAGAAAAGCCGTCAGAAAGTGAGCAAAAACCTGAGCTTAGATTGATTACAGAATCAATCAATCAATCAATCAATCAATCAATCAATCAATCAATCAATCAATCAATCAATCAATCAATCAATCAATCAATCAATCAATCAATCAATCAATCAATCAATCAATCACATAAACGGACTGCCGTGGACCCTTAAAATTGTGGTGCTGCTGGCATAGCGTGCGGCCCACTTATAAGCGCCAAGAAGTACCCTGACTGCGAAAATATTTTGGACACCCAACCTACTTGTAATCTATGTGAAGGGAAACTTTAGTGAAACGAATAATTAAGTGCTATACAACAAAACGCTATTTATTTATTTAAAGATACCGTACAGGCCTCAAAGTGAGGCATTGAGTAAGGGTGGCAGTACATAGAAAATACATAGAATACAAGACATCTATAAACCGTATCTGTTTAGAACCTACAAGCGCAAGTACAACTGAAATGAAAAAATAATTATTTAGTTCATGATTCACTAGGGAAAAGAAGAAACATAAAAAACATAATATAATAACAAATAATAAATCACACACATTGTTTTCAGTGAAGTCGTGTAATTAATAACATCAGAGTGTTAAACAGTAATAATGAAAAACAATGACAGCAAAGTTACGGACGCGACATTCCAATGAAACGGTAAACATAGCGACATAACGGTAATAATGCAACAATAAGCTGTAAAAGATTGTGCAAGTATAGAAAGCATTGTGTGACAAACGTAAAACTTCACTTTTCTTTAGTCATGCATTCAGTCAAGGCATCACGGAATGAATCGTCGTTGGACTGGCTTGCTATGCTGTCGGGGAGCGAATTCTATATTCTGATAGCACGAGGAAGAGCAGAGTAATGGAATGATTTTGCAGACCCGTAAAGGCGGGCATAGCTGAAATGATTATGAAGCCTATGTGAGGTGGAGTAGGGTCGTTTCAAGCATGCGGGTGTTAGAGTGGAGTGAAGGAATTCGTGGAACAGTGATAAAAGGGCAATGTCTCGGCGAGTGCTCAAGGATTGTAATGAAAGCTTAAGTTTTATTTGTGTAACACTAGACTGGTAGCTGTAATCGTTTATGATGAAGCGGCTTGTTC
This sequence comes from Dermacentor variabilis, assembly GCF_050947875.1. Lineage (NCBI taxonomy): Eukaryota > Metazoa > Arthropoda > Arachnida > Ixodida > Ixodidae > Dermacentor > Dermacentor variabilis. Next base: position 148,241,998 of record NC_134568.1, on the reverse strand, counting down.
TATTCTGGATCCGTTCTAGCGTTTCAATTAGGTATTTATGGTGAGGGGACCAAATGGGAGATGCATACTCGAGCTTGGGACGAACGAGAGTTAGGTAATCTAGCTTGCGAACATTTGAAGGAACATTTCTTAAGTTGCGTCGCAAGTACCCCAACGATTGGGAGGCATTAGCTGAAATGGACGTGATATGCTCTGTCCAAGAAAGAGTCGATGTGAATAGAACTCCTAGATACTTATATTGTGTAGCCGTTGCAACAGTGTAATTAATAATATGGTAATGATACGGTGAGGTTGCCAACGTCCGGGTAAACGACATTACTTTGGATTTTGAGGCATTTAAAGTCATTAGCCATTTATTGCACCAGCTAATAATTTGTTGAAGGTCTTGCTGAAGTACGAGATGATCATCTGAATTTTTGACTGGGCGATAAATTATGCAGTCGTCGGCGAATATTCTTATGGTGGCGGACAAATTTTGAGGTATACCTCAAAATTTGCCCTCCACCATAAGAATAGGTCGTTAATAAAGATTAGAAAAGGCAAGGGACCGAGGACGCTACCCTGTGGTACACCAGAAGAAACGTCTGTTACGGAGGAAGAGTAGTTATTTGCAATAGTAAACTGCTGACGATTAGCAATAGTGATAGTAGCAGCAATAGTAAACTGCTGATAGTAAACCGCTGAAATTTCGGAGCCATGACAAGCCTGCCGACTGACTACGGGCGCTCATGTCCGCAATGTTTACGGTTTATGCACTACACTGTTTCGCAAGTTATGTCGGAATTCAAAACACAAAATCAGCTGGATGCACAGTGTGAGACGTCTATAGGCAGCGATGTAACGAGGACGAAGGCTACGCATGGTGTTTGTCCAGGGATGAATGGTGATGAGAGGTGTTTACGCAGACAAGTACGACGCACATCTATATACCGGTGGCACATACCCATTCTGGAGGATGGGCCAAGAATGGGCACATATCCAGCAGCACGTAGCCCGTGGCCCAATAATGGTGTAACCCAAATATCAGAAATTTGGGAAAATCAAAGAAGCCGTTGAATATTATGTGCTATTCCAATAAGAGGTCTGTGCGTTTTTCAGATACGATTACATACGAGCCGACATTATGAGTACAGGCTTCATGCGGTGGTTTATTGTTTTATCAGGCAGAACAGAGGTGCTATCACTGACACTGCTTTGTCGGTCAATGTTCGGCACTATATAAACCGTGCGCGAACGCAGACACGCCTCGCGAAATCGAGTGAAGCAGGCAAAGAAGGCTTCGCTTTAAAACAAATGGACGAAGTACGTGCGGAGTCTTGCCGTAAACTTCATCACTAAATTGAGCAGCGCTGACAAAGACCGTCAGGTTGCTTAAAAATGTGAGGAAGTGCATGGAATCGCTAGACGTTGAACATGCAGGCGATGGCTGCGGATAGAGCGTTCGAATTCAGACGATGGTTATGAGAGCGCTGTATATCTCAATGAGGAAGATGACGAGGCCAGATTTAGCCGTGGTATTAGGCCTACGCAAACAAAAATATTATGCTTACGTTTATCGCTCACGTCAAGTATTGGTACTAACATTCTACGTGCATATTTTCTAGTGCCAAATCACTTAATCTCAATTTAATTGGTCTCGTTTCCTGGCCGCAAGCGGCCAGGAATTTATGAATGAAGTGCCCTGACAGCCTGGTGAGAGCGGCCAGTGGCCCTGCTCTATCGATACTTCCTGCCTCAACTGACAGAACTGCTGGCTCGTTCAGGAGGCGTGCTTACCGAAGACTTCTTAAACCTAGCTGCAGCTAATTTTGGTATATATTGACACCTCTCATTTTCTTGGAGAGAAATTTCTTTCACCCCCCCCTCCCCTCTAAAAAAATTAAGTCATTTTTACTTTATTTTGTTGTAGGATACCTGTCTTGAACGTTAACCTTCCGAGGGCTGGATTCCCCCTATGCCCAATCTGTAGAGACAGTTAGACCACGGATAAGTTTTTTTTTCTTATTTTGTTGCCGTATTTATCAATAAGAAAAAAAAATAATTTTTTCAAAGCAAAGTTTAGACAAATTGCAGTAAATATTTTTCAATCCAGACATTCTTTTTCTGGAGTCCGCCCTCCTAGATGTTGTCATCGGAGTGCTTGCTCAGCCGTGGAGGAATTTTTACTGTTGATCAAGGCAATTTTCCTGGCAAATGTTTAGTATAATACGCTACTTTTCATTCCTTCAAATATTTCCCACAAGTTCTGTTGTTTTTAGTAGTAACTAAACTTCATTTTCTAATGCCATTCAACTTGTGGACCATGAACCACAGTGGGCATGCCCCCGCCATCATTAACGGAAGACCAAACCAAATTGCACCAATCGACGGCGTTATGCTTCATTGACGCTAGGGTAGGGGCGGGCCCGCTTGGAGCGCCAACGGGCGGTTACGCTATGCATTTCGAGAGATCGACAAGTTTCAGCCCTGGAAGGAACTAAAGCATGCAGGGTCTCCGCTTTCGTGGTGCGGACCGTTTCTTTCGTAATGAAGGCCCATATTCACAAAAACGTTCTTACGCTAGAGTTGTTCGCAAGAACTGATGCCAGACAATCGGGATGACGGACATACTTTTATTCTCCCGCATCCCGTACAATAACTGGCATCGTGAGGTCGATAATCCACAAAAACAACATGTTTAAGAAACTAAAACGAATGCCACACAAAGCTATAGTTTAGAAAACAATTACAGGGCATATAAGAAACGATTGAAAAATTTGATTAGAATTTTTAAGCGAGGTCGTTTTCAGACAAGAATCAAGCCAGTGGCAGGGTGACTTGAAAACAACATGGAAAGTTATAATACTGCACTAAACACGTGTATTAGAAATAGCATAGGTTGTATCTCTGTGAATGGCACAATAGCAAGTGACCCTTCTGTAACTGTGGAAATCGTTAATACTCTACTGTGAAACTATGACTTCTAATCTGACCACAGCCAAGGTATGTAATCCGCAATCAGACTCCGAATTGACAACTAGTAGGCGTACTAGTTCCTTCTTTCTTCAACTTACTGACCCACAAGATGCCTTATAACGTAATTCTCTCCTTAAAAACCAACTCATCTACCAGTTCAGACTCCCTTTCCGTCGTAGAGTTCTTACAACTACTGGAGGAAACTCAGGCTGCGATCGTTCAGCGACCATGGGAAGGATGGATGGTACATGCACTTGTCAGATATTCGTGTTTGGGACTTCACGAGTTCTTGTGACTTCATTTATTACGTTTTATCTGGGCCTAAATTTGATTATGTTTCAAAGTACTATATACAGTTCTTTAATGCAGACGGCAATGAGACTCTGCAAGTACGCATAATCGGTGATAATTGCAGTGGTTCCGCTTGTCGATGCGTCTGTGGCGTAAAGGTTTTAATATCAGGCTTGTGTGCTCGAGGTCCTAAGTTCTAATCCCTCCATCGGAATATTTTAATAATACTTTCTTAATTGTTTATAACGCAGTGCTTTCTTAAAAATGATCTCTTTGCAAAGTCACGAGGCCATTTTAACTCCAGAAAGACGAACTTTAGGCAAATATCCATGTACTACCCATCATCCCCATGCTGGCTGAACTGCCCTGCTTGCAGCTCCCGTAGACGCTAGCGCCAGAGTTACCCCTCGTCATTGCACGAAACTGTATGGTTTCCGTGGTCTTGCTAAACTATTGCTCGGTTTGCATATGTGGCCCTTTGTCATATCAATTATGACATGTTGCTTTGAAGCACATTTTCGAGGTAAATTGAAATCTTTAAGAATTTCCCAGGTGCATAGGCGGAAAGTTTTCATTTTTCCGGAGGGGGGGGGGGGTGCTGGGGCTCAACCAGCTTTCCTAACCCCATTTTATATATATACATATAGGGCACCCTGTATAATGCACTCAGTAACCGAAATTAGGCCAAGGTATATATATATATCTTACACTTTCAAGAAACTTCGTGTGATCTCGAAGCATTGTTCACTGAAGTGACCATTTTATATGAGAATTTACAAGACCTCATAGTAGAAGACAATTCAATTTCACAACCTGTGTCCTCTCCCACCACCAAGAATCTGCCGCCTCTCGATGGCGCAATCTTCCTTCGTGTAATTGTCGTATACTTCGCTATCACTAATAGTGCTTCGCTTTACCGGCGAAACTGCAGCCTCTCTCTGTCTTTTGTTTCTGCGAGTTCGATTATAAGCGCTCCTGAGCGTGACTGCTGTTGATTCTGATTTCGAGTGAACCCGGCTTGGTCTGATTTCGGGTACTGAGTGACTTATACAGGGTGCCCCAACTTTCATGTACCAAGACTTAAGGATAGAGCAGTTGCGTTACTCGAAGAAAACCTAGTGCGTATTGTTTCCAGTACAGTGGAGTAGCGGCCAGTAATTCTTCCGTTCCTGAAATTAAATTCGACAATTGAAATTAAGTATGTAATTCGAGATCATCATCATCATCATCATCATCATCATCATCATCATCATCATCATCATCATCATCATCAGCCTGGTTACGCCCACTGCAGGGCAAAGGCCTCTCCCATACTTCTCCAACAACCCCGGTCATGTACTAATTGTGGCCATGCCATCCCTGCAAACTTCTTAATCTCATCCGCCCACCTAACTTTCTGCCGCCCTCTGCTACGCTTCCCTTCCCTTGGTATCCAGTCCGTAACCCTTAATGACCATCGGTTATCTTCCCTCCTCATTACATGTCCTGCCCATGCCCATTTCTTTTTCTTGATTTCAACTAAGATGTCATTAACTCGCGTTTGTTCCCTCACCCAATCTGCTCTTTTCTTATCCCTTAATGTTACGCCTATCATTCTTCTTTCCATAGCTCGTTGTGTCGTCATCAATTTGAGTAGAACCCTTTTCGTAAGCCTCCAGGTTTCTGCCCCGTAGGTGAGTACTGGTAAGACACAGCTATTATATACTTTTCTCTTGAGGGATAACGGCAACCTGCTGTTCATGATTTGGGAATGCCTGCCAAACGCACTCCAGCCCATTCTTATTCTTCTGATTATTTCCGTCTCATGATCCGGATCCGCCGTCACTACCTGCCCTAAGTAGATGTATTCCCTTACGACTTCCAGTGCCTCGCTGCCTATTGTAAATTGCTGTTCTCTCCCGAGACTGTTAAGCATTACTTTAGTTTTCTGCATATTAATTTTTAGACCCACTCTTCTGCTTTGCCTCTCCAGGTCAGTGAGCATGCATTGCAATTGGTCCCCTGAGTTACTAAGCAAGGCAATATCATCAGCGAATCGCAAGTTACTAAGGTATTCTCCATTAACTTTTATCCCCAATGCTTCCCAATCCAGGTCTCTGAATACGTCCTGTAAACACGCTGTGAATAGCATTGGAGATATCGTATCTCCCTGCCTGACGCCTTTCTTTATTGGGATTTTGTTGCTTGCTTTATGGAGGACTACGGTGGCTGTGGAGCCGCTATAGATATCTTCCAGTATTTTTACATATGACTCATCTACACCCTGATTCCGTAATGCCTCCATGACTGCTGAGGTTTCGAATGAATCAAACGCTTTCTCGTAATCAATGAAAGCTATATATAACGGTTGCTTATATTCTGCACATTTCTCTATCACTTGATTGATAGTGTGAATATGGTCTATTGTTGAGTAGCCTTTACGGAATCCTGCCTGGTCCTTTGGTTGACAGAAGTCTAAGGTGTTCCTGATTCTATTTGCAATTACCTTAGTAAATACTTTGTAGGCAACGGACAGTAAGCTGATCGGTCTATAATTTTTCAAGTCTTTGGCGTCCCCTTTCTTATGGATTCTTATGGATTTCTTATGGTAATTCGAGATGTACTGTCCTAATTAGCAAAATGTCAATAAGGCCTTTGTAAACACCGGGGCCACACGTTTCAGCTTCGCTTGTTAACCATCTGTACGGAGTGCTTGGGTGGTGATTTTTTTCTTCATTTCCTTCATTTCACTCCGCCTAACTCAGAAGGAGCCTGTTCGAGGGCGATGCTTTATGATGCGGGTGGGAGCGCAGTCACGTGGTTTATTTAAGTTTATTATAGTCACACAGGGTTTATTTACCAGTCGGAGAAAAAATAGTACGCAATAAGTAAGTCGCTTAATACACCGCCGTTAGATGTCCCTTGGCTGTGCCGACAAATGTAGCATTGACATTTTGATAAATATGATAGTACGTCTCGAGTTAGATAATTACAGTTACCTAATAAATCTCAGTAACGAAAAAGTTACTGGCAGCTACTCCACTGTGCTGAAAACAATATGCAGTAGGTTTTCTTCGAGTAAAGCATTGCTTTTTTTAAATTTTGGTGCATGATAGTTCATTGGGACACCCTGTATATATTTATGACCTCTGCATGCAAGTGACGATGTTTCCATCCCTAATAAATGTTATAAATTATTATAGGTGTTCTTTTAATGAATCGTTAGCTTTGCTTATTGGAAATAGAAGCGAGACTGAGACACGTACATATCAATCACATGCGTTTCACACGCCGTTGATAAAAGACTCTACCGAAGGGGTCACTAAGTCTACAGGTTTTTTTCAGGGTCAAAAAAGCACGCAAAGTATCTTGAAATGAGGTGAACATACAGCAACATATTCATCCTCTAGGCGTAAGCTATCCATACCTTTAGAAATAATTGTTAATTGGCTACCTCCTTCTCTTTAAAAATATAATAAACTTTTGTCCTGTGTATTTACTTCAATATATTGTATATGTGCATGGTGTTTACCGTGGAAATTTAAACAATGTTGAAATGAGAAAATACGGATAAGGCAGCCCCCGCTTGTAGTTCTAATGCGCTTGTTCTCCAACTGTCTGGAATTGCAGAAATAAAGCAAATTATGAATTGAAATCCATGCACGTCTGTGCCAACAGTGATGTAATAAGCTATTAGCGACAATAAAATTTTAAGTGAAATCCTTTGTGTAGTCTGGCCCGCGAAGCACAGGACGAGAAACCAATAGCGTTTTCAAACTTTGGAAAGCGTTCTATTTGTCCTTATCCCAGTGTACGCTACTTGGTGCTCCCTTTCGGAGGGCGTCCGTTAATGGACTTGCCATTTGCGAGTAATTCGGAATGTACCGTTGATAGTACCCCACAAGGCCCAAAAATGAACGAAGGTCTGTTTTCGTGCGCGGCTGAGAAAATTGTCCAATCGTAGCTATTTTCTGCTCGGCCGGCCGTCTCGTGCCTTGGCCGACAACATGGCCCAGATAAGTAACCTGTGAACAAACAAATCTACACTTTTCCGCTTTCATCGTTAAGCCGGCTTCCCTAAACCGTGAGAACACCTGTTTGAGGTGCGATACGTGCTGTTCCCAGCTGTCCGAAAAGAATTGCTACATCATCCAGGTATGGCAAGGCAAACTCCTGCAAGTCTTTTAGGACAAAATCCATTAACTTAGAGAAGCTAAATGAGGCGTTCTTCAGCCCGAAGCTGAGTGCAAAAGGGCGAAAAGTGCCTACAGGTGAGATGAATGCGGCATAGCGGCTGGCACTTTCTGAAAGGGGAACTTGCCAATACCCTCGCACGAGATCTATAGTTGAAATGTATTTAGCAGCGCTAACTTTTTGAATTCGTTCCTCAATGTTGCGTATCGGGTACAGCTGATCCCTAGTGATGGTATTTAACTTCCTGTAGTCAACACACGGACGAGGGTCCTTGTTAGGGGTTTCTACCAGTATTAGCGGTGACGTGTAGTCACTCTCAGCGGGCTTAATAACTACCAACTCTAGCATGCGCTGTATCTCTGCCTCCATAATTTCTCTCTGTCTTGGAGACACCCTGTAAGGCTTTGATCTTACGGGTTCGGTTGATGTCAGCTCGATTTCATGCGTTATTAGTTCGGTTCTACGTGGCCGATCGCTGAATCTGTCGAGATATTCCCCTAACACATCTTTTAGCTCATCTAGCTGCTCGGGTCTTAGAACGTGCGAGCTTACCGAATGTTTTACTACTTCTTCTATGACGATTTCGGAGTTGGAGGTCGCCCTATACTCCTTAAACTTGGTACTAGTGCCATCCTGCTCTTTGATGGTATAGTTAACGACTCCGCTCCGCTCTATATACGGCTTCATCAAATTGCAGTGATATATCCTCACCTCCTTCCTGCGACCGGGCATTTTCAGAGCATAATTAGTATCTGAAAGTTTGTGCAACACTTTAACGGGCCCGTCCCAGTGAACTTCAAGCTTGTTCTTTTGGAAGGTTTGAGGATCATTACCTGGTCTCCGGCGTTAAACGTACGAAGCTTCGCGTTCTTGTCGTAATAGAATTTGGCGTTCTTTTGAGCTACTCCCATATTCTTTTCGACTAGTTCTTGGGTTGAGCTTAGCCGTTCCAGAACATTTAGCACGTATTCAACCACTGTTGGACTCTCCCCTTTTTCCTCCCACATCTCTCTTAACATTCTCAGTGGAAAACAGAGTGTCCTCCCATACACTAGTTCTGCTGGCGAGAACCCTGTCGCTTCATGTGGAACTGTTCGCAAAGCAAACAAAGTTGCCAGCAGACAGTTCTCCCAGTCCTCCTTGTGCTCGTAAGAGAGCGCACGCAAAACTCGCTTAAGCACTGAATGCCACCTCTCTACACTGTTTGACTGAGAGTGATAGACAGAACTGTGTATTAACTTTACCCCGCACTTCTGCAAGAATGTGGAAGTCAGTGCGCTCGTGAATACTGACCCTTGATCTGCCTGAATTTCAGCTGGAAACCCAACTCGTGCAAACACTGTCAAAAGCGCGTCTACTACTTCGGTGGAGCTGAGCTCTTTCAGAGGGATTGCTTCTGGAAACTTTGTAGCCGGACGCAGCATGGTAAACAAGTACCTGTAGCCCGATTTTGTTTTTGGAAGAGGCCCTACCGTGTCTATTACAAGTCGTCTGAAAGGCTCTGTTATTAAGTTCACTACCTTCAGTGGAGCTTTCCATGTCTCACCTGGTTTACCAGAGCGCTGGCAGGCGTCGCATGATCTTACAAAGTTTTCTTCGCATTTGAAACAGCCAGGTCAGTAGTATTCCATAAGCAATCTTTCCTTTGATTTGTTTATGCCTAGGTGGCCGGACCATCCATTTCCATGACAGAGACTCAAAAGGTCCTCCCTATACTTAGTAGGTACGACTAACTGATCTAAAATCCTACCCTTTCGATATCTCTAGTGCCGATACAACAATCCTCCTCTCTCATGTATCGTCATGTTGCGCCTAGCAACGACTTCTTTGGCTGTGTGATGTAATTTAGCTAAGCTCTCATCGTTCTTTTTCTCGGCTGCCAATGACTCTCTATCCACACGTAAGAGCTGATCAAAGTTCTTTGAGGCCGGTGATAATAACGACCCTGTCTCGCTTGTGAGTGCGTCAGCTTGCTCTTCCTGCAGGCTTGAACTTGGATACTCTAGTGATACGCTCTCAATGAGCTGGTCAGCTGGCAGGCTCTCCTCGACTGATTTTTCATCCCTCGAGCCTAGCTCGGATTCGGGTATAGAAGTTATCCCCTTTTCTGCTTCCGCTGGAGCAGCTTGTGCATTTTCAGCCGAAAGCGACGCGATTTTACGGGCTTGGCCTCGCGTCAATGCCTGTACTATGCCCTCTCCCAGTTTAAGCCCTTTGTCACGCAGTAACTGATTCGAACGATTCGAAAAGATGTAAGGGTACTGCAGCGACAAAAATTTGGAAAATGCAGCCTCAGTCTCTAGCTCCCCGAATGGTCCACTGATTTTGACTTTGGCCATGGGCAGACACACGCTGTGTTCTTCTACAACCTGTTTGATCCATGCTACTTCTCCGGTGAAGTCATCTACCGTCACGTAAGACGGATGGACAATGTCCATCGTGGCGGCACTGTCTCTTAGCACTCGGCATGGTTTGCCATTAACTTGCAGGTCGTGAAGATAGGGGGCTTACAAGTTCCATATTGTCGTCTTTTTTCTCTACGTAGGAAAAAAACTACGCTAGGCTTCCCGCAGTTTACAGCTATACGTCCCAGTTTGTGGCATTTATAACAGCGGATCGGCCTAAAAGTTTCGAATTTTCTTTTCTGTTCTTTTTGTGCGGTTTCCCCGTTAAGTTTCTCCTCGCTCTTTTCTGTGAGTTTTTCCTCCACGTCTACAGGCTCCGATCGTCTAGTCTGCGAACCCCTTTTGAACGGAAATGGTTTCTGTGGTCCATTTCGACCATCCCAATTTCCGTCCGCGGCGTTCAACTTTCTACGGGTTGCGTACTCTTCGGCTAATTCAGCCGCCCTTTCCACAGTGTTTACATTCCCTCTGTCTTGCACCCACAGTTTCACAGCTTGGGGGATGGTTTTGTAAAACTGCTCTAGACACATGCATTCAATGATCATGTCTCTGCTGTTGTACACTTCCGCGCTTTTCAGCCACTCGACTAGGTTGGCCTTTAAGCCGTATGCAAACTCCAGATACCCCTCGCTATCTTTCTTGCCTGTGCTCCTAAACATTTGCCGAAAAGCTTTGGCTGAAAGGCGTATTTCTTCAGGAGACTAGCCTTAACTTTTGCATAATCATATGCATCCTGTGCACTCAGTCTGGCGATTACTTCCGCCGCCTCACACGGCAACATAGACAGCAACCGCTGTGGCCATGTACTCGGGCCGAAGTTCATCTTCTCGCAAGTCCTTTCAAAATTGCTTAGGAACAAGCCTATGTCGGTCCCGACCTCAAATTGCTTTAATAGCCTGTCCATGCGGTACGATTCTGCCTCACTTGATCGTCCCAGAGCCCCTTCACTTCCTTGAGACAACTCCAAACGTTTGCTTTCAAGTTCAAGTTGCATTTTTCTTAACTCGCGATCTTTATCGCGTTCCTCCCTTTCTTTTCTCTCTCGTTCTTCTCTCCTTTTCAGAAGTTGAAGCCCCATTTCAATTTCTTCCTCACTGGCCTGTTCGGAAATTAGCTGCAATAATTCCGATTTTATCATTTCCTTGCGTGCATCTAGGCCCAGTTCCTCACCAACAATCAACAACTCGTCTCTCAGCAGTGTCCTTAGCTCCATGATTGCTGCTTTACTGCCTTGATCCGGCTCGCTAAATCTAGCTAGGAAAACACAACCTAGCTAACACTCAACAATCTAGTTTCCCTACTGTTCTAAACAGAACCACAAAATGAAGCCTAGAGAGCCAAAGCAAGAACCAAGCACTCACCGCAGACACAGCACCACGTCGCAAAGTTCATCTCACCGCTGTCAGCCAGTTGTTATGATTGGGGGTTCAATCCCATCGCTCGTGATCCGTTGTCAAGATTGGAGTCGGGCATGAATTAGAAGGTAGCTGGCCCATGCCGTTGTCCAACTTATCCACGCTGAGGACGTTGATGAAGGGAAGGACTGCTTCTCATTGAGAACGAGGAATATGGGTTTATTTAGAGTATTTATATCAGTCTAACATGACTG